>NW_008237609.1:3666999-3702967 GCF_000691975.1 Corvus brachyrhynchos
AAGTAGGTCTGAAGAAAGAGGAGGTGTTTGATCTTACTCTGATTAAAGTCAATACAAAATTGGTTTTGACTTTAGCAGCACAAGTAATGTCCATAGAGAGAAACCATTTAAGCCCTTCCAGCATATTTAGAATATTTCCAGTATGAAATGGTAACTCGGAAACTGAAAGCTTACAGTGTTTAACATAAACTATTTTTTTTTTTTGCTGGACACTTGTTAGGCAAACAGAGATTGTTTTGACATGCTATAATTCACTGTAAGGTTGGAGTTTAATAAAAAGTGAGGAGGAGTAAATTAGATCATCTTACTGTATCTCTTACTGTACTTTAAATACTACTTCAGTATTAATTCCAGAACATAAAGCCAGGGGATGATTTTCAAATTCAAACTGCTAGTGACCTACTGTTCAAAAATTGTGCCAAGTCTAACTAAGGAAATCCCAAGAGGTTAAGTTAATTATATAATTATTAAATTTATTCATCATTGTCTGTGATTACAGCTGGCCAGGTCTTCCCCATATTGTTTTTAAAGAAGTTAACAACTGAAATCAAGTGCAATATCAGCACAAAGTGTTTCTTTGAGTTTTGGAGTTGGGTTTGTTTTTTTCATTAACATAACAAATCTCAAATTAACTCATGGGATTTCTTTCCTAAATTTCCTTTGGGATGTCTTTCTCAGCTAAGTGGGGTAATTTTTTCTTTAAAATCACCCTGTTATCTTATTCCATTTTTTTTTTTAATGACAGTAGAATTCATCTAAGCAGAAAACTATATTTATCAAAGTAATAAGTATTTTGCATGAGAATTTGTCTTTTGTCTAAGGTGGGAAGTATACCTAAAAATAGAAACTGTAGGAGAGCAAATTCCCAGACACAGATTGATGTTTAAACAGGTTATCATCTAAGTTGTAGAAGTCAATTCAAGGGCATAAAACCCAGATTTGTTTATACCTTCAGTGTTAGAGAGTCTGTAAGTACCTAGGCTTTTTCAGTTAAAGTTTATATTTCTAATAATCTGTCAATGTGGATACACAGGGGCACCACCCAAATTGGCTGAACTACACATTTTGCTGTCAAAGCTGTGATATCCAAATACATTTAGACACAAAGGGCTCATCCCTGTGAATGATCTCCATCAGAAGATATATCATCCAGTGGGTGGATTTTAGGAATGTGTATCGTGCTGACTGTGCAGGGTACATCATGAAGCACCAGCCAATGCCTTTGTTGCATCGAGGTGGACAGATGAAGAGCTGACCTGCAAAGGAGGGCTCTGACACCGCTTGTGCAGCGCTCTGTTGGGACAGAGCAGGGGCCTGTGCAGGGAGGAGCATGATCATTATGTGCATCCTTTTACTTTGCATGTGAAGAATTAATATTTAGAGCATTCTGTATTTATTCAGTGAAATCTAACTGGAAAATAATCTCACATTACAGACACTTAGTGGCTTTCCTTGAAGCTGGTGTAATTTCTATATGGCAGGGAACACAAGATTTCGGATGCAGGAAAAGGGAGAGAGTTCAAATATAAGGAGTCATGGCTTAGTGGAATAGTTTAGGTCAATCTGGTGCCCAGTGTGTGTGAACTTAATTTTTTCTGGGTTCAGTTCCAGTGCTGTTGTTTGCCCAAAGATGATAATACAAAAGCAGATTTGAAAGACAGGTATAGAATCCACGGCAAAAATTCTAACACATATTTAAAAAAGGAAAAGGAAATGCTAAACAAAAGCAAAAAATATGTTTTGCTCAGAAATTAAAGGAGAAACTAATTAAGTTTTAAGTGGTAGTTTCACAGAGATATTTAGCTGTAGATTGCTAATATGGTGAATCTAGGAGAGAAAGATACATGTACTGGGTGTGTCCTATTGACCAGCCATAGTTACTTTCCTTCATGCTAGGAGGTCCAGTCTGCCTGTCCCACCACACAGTTGCAAATTCCCTTCCAAGAAGCTCAATATAGTGCAGAATTTAGGGTGTGCAACTTATTCATAAAGTCTGTTGAGAGCGGGTGCATACACACCCAGTGTCCTTTATGGGTCTTTATAGTGATCTAAGGCATATTTAGAAACATCATTCTCATTTGTCAGATTACAGATTTCTTTGTAATGCTACTTAAATATGTGGAAACCTGCCACTAGGAAGCTTTTGAACAAAACAGAACAAAAATATGAGAAATACATATATATTTGTTTATTATTATTAAGGAACGTGAGATCTCTGCAGTGAACACACTCCACTCCAAGCATTTAGTACTTATGTAATAAGTACAGTGATTTTGAAATAAATTTGACAAGTTGAAATAAATAATTGTTATAAAGATTGTTTTATACTTCTGTTGTAGTGACTGTATTGAGACCTAGAACTGTTTGAAAATTACAAAATTCATGATTCTGACTCAAATTTTTATCCTACTTCTGCAACATTCAGAAGGACTGAAATCACTGTCTGCAGATGATGTGCAACTTCCATGAGATCAGTGGCAATTTTTCACATCTTGTGTAATGAGACTTAGGGTGCACAGCTGCAATTCTGCAAATATTTTTTAATATGTGAGACTTCACGATTCTTTCTCTTGGAACCAGCTTCTTCCTTATTCTGTTTGTACAGGTTATGCTGCATAATCCACAAAGATTCTGCTGTCTTTGCTTCTGTGAGGAAAATATAAGTTAGTTTTTTCTGAAACCAAAATCCAGCTCAGCACCCCACACCAGATGAATTCTGCATTGCAAACATTAGTGATGTTAGGTTTACAAATGCTGGCAAGGTATGTTGAAAGATGGACTGCTGCCTGGGCTCTCTGAAACAAGATATTGAACCCCAGAATGCTAGCATGAAATCCGTGGAAGCTTTACCATGATTTTGTAAAATGTCAAATTATGCCTGAAGAAAGATGGACAGCTGTAAGTCATAAGCACAGTAGGAACAGATGAATTGCAAGGTCAAATCTCATTCTGGAGTAGAGCACTAAGATTGATTTTTATTTCGTTTTTAACTCCACTTGAAGATTAAAAAATAATGAAATTAGGTTTTCAAGCCTATGTATGAGTGTCCATAGAGTGGAAAGGTTTTCTCAGAAGTCTCTCTTTTTTTTCTCATGATTTCTAAGTATAGATTTTTTTTTTTCTTTTTTTTCTTTTTTTTTTTTTAATTGTGTCTATATGAATGAAGATGACTTAGGAGAGTAAAACTTCTGGGTGAAAATCTGTCATTTTGAACAAAGGGAATTAATGACCAATTTCCATGCAAGTTTTCATGCACAAGATTTAAACTCATACATCAGTTGTACAAAATGAATTTATAGCAGATGTACCAACCTGCCCTCTCTTGAAGAGCAAAACCTGTAAAAATTATATGAGCTACATAGGTGGTGTTATGGAAGAAAAACACATTGTATTTAACCCTTCAATGTAGGGGTAGGTAATGAATTAAGTAGTCACCATCAGATACTTCTGGAAGTTTAGATTAAATGATCTGATCTCCGTTTAGGTCTCATAAAATATAATACTCTTACTGCCCTTTTGTTTGTTTTTGGCCACCTCTGCCACATCAAATGAATGAATTCAGGGACTCAAATCTTCCTTCATCCTTTGATTCCATTTCAGTTGTGCTGAATCTGATTCATCTGGGGCTTGGCATATGGATAAAGAATAAGGTGCAAGGACAGCTTTTCAATTCACTTGATCTCTCATCTGATCTTGGACCAAAAGCAAATAAAGGAATTGCTTTGAAATTGGAGGATGTCTGAGCAGGGAAGAAGATTTTTTGTGGTTTCAGTTGTTGTACTCTTCTGTGGGGCTAATTTCTCACCCACTGCATTTTGAAAACTAGAGATGGGCTTCCTCTTCACTGCCTTTGCCTATCTTTTGTACATGAACCCCAGCTGGCAACTAAGGCCCACCCAGTCCCTCACTCATTTTCCCTGTGGTGGCATAGGGAAGGGAATCAGAAGAGTAAAAGTGAGGAAACTTGTGTGTTGAGATAAAGACAGTTTAATAGATAAAGCAAAAGCTGCACATTCAAGCAAACCGGTATAAGGGATTCATTCACCACTTCCTATGGGCAGGGAGGTGTTCCCATCTCCAGGAAAGCGGGGTTCTATGATGTGTGATGGTCATTTGTTAAGACATCCTATAGACCCATAGAATCCATATCTCTTCAATTTAGAGAGAAAGATGTTGTGAGGAATGGTGTCAAAGGCCTTACACAAGTCTGGACAGATGACATCCATAGCTTTTCCCTGGTCCACTAATGCAGTCACTCCATCACGGGAGGCCACTACGTTTGTTAGGCAAGACTTGCGCTTGGTAAAGCCATGCTGGCTGTTCTGAATCACTTCCCTGTTCTCCATGTGCCTTAGCAGAGCTTCTAGGAGGATGTTCCATGACCTTCACAGGCACAAAGGTCAGGCTGACAGGTTGGTTATTCTCAGGGTTCTCCTTTCTAATGTTTGTAAACGTAGTTGTAGTTTTTTTTCCCTTTTTCTTGGTACTTGGGACTTAATCTGACTGCCATGACATTAGGACTCTGGGATGCATCTCGTCATGTCCCACAAGACTTTTGTGTGTTCAGGTTCCTCAGGAAGCTGATCTTCTCTTAGAGTGTCTTTGCTTTCCCAGTCCCCATCCTGCTTTCCATCCACTTGAGTCAGTGGGAACAGAGGTTGCCAGGAAGACTGAGGCAAAGTAGTTGTTAGGTAGTTCAGCCTTCTCCTTGTCCATAGTTTCCAGTATGCCACTCGTGTTCACTGGTGGCATAAATGCTTTGTTTGACCTTTCTTTTCTTGCTGACGTACGTATAGAAGCTCTTGTTATTTTTTGCATCTCTTGCCAAGTTCAGCTCCAGTTTTGCTTTCCATCCCCTTCCCTACAACTGGGCAACATCCACATGCATTTCCCAGGGTACCTGTCCCTGCTTCCACTGTTTGTGGAAGTGTCTGTGCCACCAAATGGCAATTTGTTGAATGTGTCTTGTTCTTTTGCACTGGTAAATGTTGTCATGTGTGTTCTTTTTTGTTGTTTGGCTAAATGTAGTTTACATTCACATGTCTGTAAGACAAATTCATGTCTTACACTGTGTCTAAATATTTTTTTCTGACTGATTCTTGGAGTATTGTTTGGACTAAGTTTCAATGAAGTAGCTATACTTCTGAAACTGTTGTCATGCTGTTACTTCTTATATGATAGAGCAAACTTTCTGAAGTTACCTCGGTAGAGTCTTAAGATATCCTGGCTTTTCTGGTTGTGAATCAAGACCCCATTAACAAGATTTCTTCTGATCGCTAAAAAATAAGGAGGTACCTCCTAAAGAAGGTAAGATCTAAACCATAAAGTTCCTCAAAGATTAAAACAACTTCAATTACTCTTCCCACTGGCCCAGATTTAAGTGTAGTTTAATCCTTGTAACCACCTCCACTTAACAAGTGAGTCACACATTTTCTATCACATGAAAGCTGTGAATATTCTTAAGTGTAGCCTGAGATTGAAGCCAACATATAAATCTTGTATAGGTGGACAACAATATGACTAATTTTTTCCTCAGATTAGTACATAACATTTTTGCATGACTTCAGGGGAAAGAAGTTTTCTTTAGTAAAAATAAATTATTTGGTTTGGTATTCTTTCAGTTTAGATGTATTTTTCTTAACATACTGAGCATGCCTGTAATGTTATTGGAAAGCCTATATTCCATGGTCAGTTGTCCAGCTCTGACACTGCATGGTTCAAGTCAATAGCACTTAATCCTACAGCCTTTTGTGTCAGATTTCCTTGAAGAGAGATTGTTGAAACTGTCTAGGATAGACTCAAAAGTTAACACAGCAAGGTGAATGATCAGAGATCTACCATTAGAGGTTGCGTTTAGTTAGCAAAAGAGTTTATTTCATGATGCACAAATACATTATTATGTGACCTGATTAATGGTTATAAACTCATGAATATAGTTCTATTGAACTGCAGTTTAGTATTAATAAATAATTGCAAAATTAAACATAGGTCAAGCATTTGATAATTTGTATTTGGCAGGTTGTTTGTTTGTTTGTTTTTAATATCTTGTTATTTCAGGTAGGAATTTAGTCCTCAGCCAAGGTACATTTATTTTCAAATTCAGCCTTCCAAAGGTACTTCTTGACAATGCAGAGAAAGTAGCTTTTGCAGAAGCTAGAAGTGGGATGACTCCCATGCAGTAATGTGTTCAGCACCTTATAAGAAAACCTCGCACAGGCATACTAATTACCGACCAGATCATGTAAATATATTTGTCTGGTTCCCTCACTATAGCTGTAGTAAACTGTAGTTCCCTCTCTAAGCAGTTATGTTGGCAGATGGCATGCTGGTCCTTTTCCAGTAGTCTTTGCCAGCTCACAGGGCTACCGCCCACTCCCTTCCTCTTTACCCAACCTTGCACCTCCTGTATCTTTTTAATACCCTTGCATCTCCCCAGAGCTCTTGGAAGGTGGTGTATTTAGAGAAAGGACAGTTTCATGTTCCAAGAGATTTTAAAACATGCCAGCTAAGGCTTAGCTGGCATGCTAAAGTTTGCAGGAGCATCTGTCTATAAAATATTCTGACTCTACTTCTTACTGATCTCTGTTGGAGGCTTTGAGGGGAAGCTTGCAGTTCTTGTTCTACAAACGGGAAAAAAGAGAAAAGCCCTTAAAAAAAAAATCTGTAAAGTAGTTGAAACTTAATAGAAAATATATTTTGCTGGTATCACAAAAAGACAGCTTCAAGGCTACTACTCTGTCTTCTCTTTCCTGCTCACTATGATTTATTCTAAGAACTTGTGCCCTCAACAGAAAATTTGAAATAGACTTTTTTTCAGGATGAAGGCTCTGGAAATAAAGACTGTTTAATATCTGACATTAGAGTAACACTTTTAGTGTCCAAAAGTGAATTAAATCTGAAAGTGAAAGTAATGAACATGACCAAAAACCCCCCCCAAACCCACAACAAATTTCAGCTAGGTGTGTTTGTGAGAGATTTTCTTATTAATCAGTACTCATATAACATTATAGAAAAATCTATAATTCTAGGAAAAATCATATTCCCCATAGAAAATGGTTGGCTGTGCCTTGAAGACTATACAAATTATGATACAATGAAAATATGGCCAAATAATGGGTGTCAAGAAATTTTGTTAGTTTAAAACCTACTTAAAATTTTGTTAGTTTAAAACCTAAAATTTATACGTAGTCTTCATTTTTAAGCATATTTACCATCTATTAAAAAAACTTAGTGGCATCGCTATCAAATGTAATGACATGGTTTTTATTAGGCAGAAAATAGGTGTGGTGCTTTTACATTTTAACTTATGGTGCACCTAAACTTCATCCACTATTTGCATGAAAAATGTATAATTACATGAAGATAATTAGGTATCTGTCATTGTCAGATGCTGTTCCTTTTTAAAGATGGTGACATTTCAGCACTGAATTATGACTGGATTTGAATAAGGATTTACTACAGACCTTCTCTACACTACTTTCTTATGATAAAGCACACTGTACTTAAGTAATTGCAGTTTTCTTCATACCATTTGCAAGGAATGCTGTTTAGGGTGGAGAACAGGACTCAGAATTTTGAGGAAAGCTGCTACTTTAAAGCTGGCACAAATTAAAGCTGTAGTCATGACTGAAAGTTGGCAGAGACAGACTACAGAGTAGTTTGCTACAGCAGGTCTATCCCTGCACAACTGGCTTCATTATTGGCCAGCAAGCAAAGAAATGAAAGCAAAGAAGTAGTAATCAGAGCAACAATCTTATCTTTATTTGGAATTTTCCAGTGAATAAAACCAAGAAATAATATGAAAAATGTGAAGATCACTGCTTTGATGAATTCCTGTATTCAAATGCAGGTTGCCTGGCCAGGTGGGGCTTTTTTTAGGGGTAAGTTTCTGACTTACTCTTTTGCACTTCAGTGAAAACCAGAATCTTCTAAGGTTGTTATATTTCTTGTGCCTATGGAAGCAGAGATCAAAGAAATGTTCTTCATCATCTCTATGCTCCATTTGAAAAGTTGATGAGCTGTAGGATATCTTTTTGCTTTCACTGGTCTCCACAGTAGTTCCTTACAAGGGTATTTGCTTCATGTGACAGCAATTCCTATAAGAAATGTTTTAAATCCCAGAGACAGTCTTTGAAAGATGTAGGGATCCTTTTTTTTTTTTTTTTTTGGTTTGTTTGGTTTGGGTTTTTTTGTTTGATTTTTTTTTTGGTAGTTACAGGAGGATTTTTGTTTTCTTTTATTTTACCACATGTAGCTGAATAAAATTACAGACAGAAGACTGTGATGAGTCAGTAATATATCTAGGGACTTAGTGTTTCCATTTTCATATGCTGAGTCCAAAAGACTCTTGCTTGGTTCTGCTTATGTCAAATTATTATGATACGTCTCTCAGTCACTTTCTGACAATTTCCACTGTTGTCATAAAATTGTTAGCAATGTGGAGGGTTGATAGAGTAATATTTTCAAGAATAATTAGTGATTTTGATCTTTTTTACTTGTTGATTTTTTTTCTTTTAAGCCTGTTTCTTTTTTGAGTGACTGTGGTGTAGTACTGTATTTTCACAAGCATGTAGACAGCCAAGGTAATACTTCAAGGGAAGAGTTGTATAAACTGTAACCAGTTACCTGCACACTGCACCCTCTCATCTTGTGGTCACTGCTAGATCTTTGGGTTTCTAACCACTTTGTAATTGTAGCTGCCTTCTTGAACAGGTTTATCTTGTCATAGAATCATAGCATCATTTAGGTTGGAACAGACCTTAAAGACAACTGTTAACCCAGCTCTGCAAGTCCATCACTAAGCCATGTCCCTGAGTGCCACATCTACTTGTCTTTTAAATACCTGCAAGGATGGTGATTTAACCAGTTATCTGGGCAGACTGTTGTAATATTTGACAATGTTTGGTGAAGAAATGTTTCTTAATATCAAATCTAAACCTCTCCTGGTGCAACTTGAGGCCATTTCTCTTGTCCTCTCTCTTGCTACCTGGGAGAAATAACCAACACATCCCATGCTGAAAACTTCTTTCAGGTAGTTGTAGCATGATAAGGCCTCCCCTGAGTGATACAGTTGAAATTCAGGTCTTCATCCTGATTCCAAATTGTGTCTTTTTTAAGCTAGGTGTTGAATTTGGGAGAGATTTTCTGCATATCATTGCAGTTCTAACAGAGTTGTGGTACCCCAGTAACAGATTTTCAGGTATTGCTGAAAAAGAAGTTAATGCATGAATTTGGTTTTAGCTCTAACAACTTCAGAAAAGCGTAGTGAGTGCAGTAATACACACTTACAAGGCAGTTTCACCAGATCCGTCACAGGATGTTAAGCAAGTTTATTGTTTGACATATCTTTATTAAAATGCAAATTCTGGCATTTTCCCAACCTGGCAAATCCTTTCCACTCAACAGTGTGAAGCAATAAAATCCACACAACTGTATTCTAAGAGAAAGTAATATTGCCAGGGCAATTTGCTAAAAACAGTAAAAAAAATCAGACTTGGGTAAAGAAAAACCATTGGAAGATTCTAAATGGAAAGAAATGGAATCATAATCTGCCTTTCAGTGTTATCATTCTCCTCCCTTTCTTACTCATTAACCAGTACTTTCTCAGGACTTTTACTGTTCATGTAACATGACCTTCATGTTTTGCAGTCCTACCTCATAACAAAATGATTCAAATAGTGTCCTAAATGTTTTTTTACAACAGCTTACCACTATAAACATTCTAGCTCATCTGTATTTGAATACAATTTACATAAATTGAAAGAAATTTTACACGTACATTTTGAACTAAATGAAGACAAAAGAGGAATAATTCAGTAAAAATGATTTAGCTAATGGTGTAGGCACTGAGGTATTCAGCATGCTGTATGTAAGGGTGTAAACGGCAATGTATTGAATTACATTACCCTTTGATCAATTAGTGTATCTGTTAGCAAAACCTTTTGTTGTTGTTGTTGTTTAATCCAGTTGACAGAATTAGCTTAATAGCATCTAACAAGTTGTTTAATATTAAAAAAAAATATATCATAGCGTGAAAAGTTATACAAGTTAGATAATATATAGTAAGTCTAGAAGAAATTAGATTGTATTTAGCATAAGTAAAGACAGAGGAGTAGTTGCTGGTCAGAAGGTCCCTATTTTACAAAGCGATGGAAAGATCTAGAGAGAAGTACTCAATGCTTCTTAAGCTTTGCAGGGGTACAGTAGTGCAGATGAAAAGGAAATTAGTCCTCAATCCTGGGGTTATATGCTATGATAAGATACAAAGTAGCGCTAATTAATTGTAGGCAACACTGGACTAAACTGGCTGGTATGCACTCCTGCAAATTATACAGAGAAGTCAAAATATTAGTATAATGCTATAATCAAAGCTAATAAAATGTTAATGACAGAAGAGAAACATTAGAGATCTTTTGTAGGATACATTCATTACAGGGCATGCTGGATTGTTTAAAAAAAAAAAGATTGTAGAGCTGACCTGGCTTTGTTTCTGATTTATTTTTGAACCAGACAGGTGTGGCATTTACAGCGGCCAACATGGGAACTGTTGGACTCTTAGCAAACTATTCTGAAAATGGAGAGTGAATGGAAGGACTACTTTCTCTTGTTAAGACCAAAAGGATGAAATGAGTAGTCTTGGCTGTGTCTGCCTTGGCAAAGAGCCAAACAGGATTCAGAAAGTGTTTGGATGACACATGGTAAAAAAGAAGTAATGTTTTAACTAAAAATGTAATATGTGAAAAGGATTACCCTGTATCTCCAGTGACTGCTTTTATATTTTCACAGACAGATAACACAGACAGAGAAAGAGCCTGATTCAATGGTTTAGATCTTTATTCTAGCCATAATGAATGGAACTTTGACTTTAGTGGAAGGGCTAAACTTTAAGAAGCAAGACCTTAATATTGGGGGTGAAATAAATCCCTGCAATTTTAATAATTTGAAAGTGTCAGGTGAAAAGAACTTTTGCAGGCTTCACCTAATAAGGAAGAATACCCTAATCATATGCCCACAGAATCCAAAATATTTAACAAACATTAAAAGTCTCAGGTTATTATATTATTTTAAATTGGGTTTATGGAGACTGTGTTTCATGCTCATTCCTACCTTCAGGAAAACATAACATGTGCCCTGGGATAAATACACTTTTAATACCTTAGAAAAATTGAATAATCCACCGTTAAGGTGGCTTGATAAAGCCGTCTGATGGTTTTGTAATGAAAGTTAATCTCTCTTTTCAGGGCAGTAGTCATCAATACAGTCTACAAATATATGTGTTTAAACTATAAAATAACCTTAGATAAAGTGGGCACAACCTTTGAAAATCTCTCAAATACAAATGTTACATAGAAATCCTAAAACATTTGTACTGTAAGACAAAGAGAAGTGGCATTACTGGCAGGTTCATCTTCCTTGCCATGGAAAATTACACCTGGCATGCATAATGGCTGCATTTCTAGAAACAGAACAAAAAAATATCTGAAAACCCACTTGTGTAAAATTTAAGGTCTAAGTAATCCTCGCATGATACGTCTGCAAAATTCAGTCACTAGTCAGGTCTACAAATTTTTTTTTTGTTAGAAGAAATCAGCTATTGCCTAAAGAATGGGTGAAAGAACCAAAATAAAACAAAATCAAGACATTTAATCTTTAATTGGTGTTACTGATGTCAGATCCTAAGAAATTTTTAAGGTATTCAAAGTAGAAATGTAAACCCTCAAACTAAAATTTCAGGTCAATTTATCCTCTCTTATTTTTATCAAGACTCCATGCTTCTCATTCCAACCTGAATATTTGTAAAATGCATGCGTCTCTTGAAAGAACAACAGAATTAACCAAGACTGATATGCCTTCATTTCTGCTAGTTCCTCATAAACCATCAAAAATATTTCTATGAAGGTTGGTTTAGCCTAGAAAGTATTCTAAAAAGTTACAACTGATAATGGCCACATGCTTGAACTCCCAAAGTTTAGAAGTGATGCATATATATATGTATGAATATATATGCCCAAATGCATGCTCTTACTTATTTTAAATTCCACTTTTGGAGACATTATTATACTTTTGGTAAATCTGTTATAATGTTAATAATTTGTTATAATTTTAAAAAAAAATATTACAAAGTAATGGTCCTTATAATTATTATTTTATGACATGAACAAAAATAATTTCTGTTTTGAGTGTTATAGGTTGTAAGTCTTCTATGGAGTCCATGTTGTGTATTTTGCCCTTACTCAGTTCCATTTTTCTCTTTATCACCACCTTAGAGCTCAGCAAAAGTAAAGAACTTGCTCCTTTATATTGAAATTGTAGGGACATTAAAAACAAACAAAAAAAAAAGATGTGCATTCCTGAAGAACTTTGTCTTTTTCCTAGAATGTAGCTCTTAGTTACCTTGGCATAAGTACTAATCATGTTTCTTCTTAAGGGAAGAATGTATATGTAAGAATTTTACTTTGTCTATATCTGTTTTTCAAATATACAGTACAGAATGAAAGTAGTAGGAGATTCTACCATCAGTTTTTATCATTGTTCATGTTTGCAAATCAGTCTTCTTTGATTATCTCTTCTCTGCAGTCACACAAATTGCTACTCCATCTATGAATCCTTTTTTCTTTTTTTTCTTCTAATTTTTCTTAGTTACATTTTTTATTCTGTTTTAATTTATTACTATTTTAAATTTCCGTTTCCTTTTTCTTTTATGTTCGTTCATGGGAGATATTAGTACTTCTGTTGTTAATGTATCTTCCACAAGAACAGAAAAAGTTTTAGTGTTTTCCATTCAACTTACTGCTTTGCATTTATAAGGTTATTTGCAGGTATTTTTAATGCCTCCTTTTCTATAACCCAGCAGAAGGTTTGTGGATTGTTATCATAGAGTACATATTAGTCTGAAGAAACTAGGGAAAGTCAGTAGGAAGTATGGAACATTTTAGCTGTACAGGAAGGCGATGAGCATTATTATGAAGGTTAAACAAGAATAAAGCCTTAAAAAGAAACTCTCCCTTAATCAGTATTTTTGCAGATGATAAAAAGAAAGCCAAAGAGATGAAATTGACAAATGTAGCATATAATGGTCCTTCTTGGAGCAGTACTACAGGGGCCTCATTAGTAGACATTTTAGTACAATCATTTTTACCCCTGTGGCTGTCACTTCAGACTACTCAGAAAAGGTGGCTGTAGGAGCTAATCACAGCGATGCATTTCTCAATTGTATTTTCCTTCTAAAAATGAGGCACAGGAGAGTTAGCAAGTTCTAATTGAAATCAGAATTATCATTGCCATGGATGGCATGCTGTGTCTGTAGGGTATGTTTGTGCCAGTGGAAAATTACCTTTTTCCCCTAATAAGTTTGGAAGCCTTAGACTTAAATGTAAAGTTGTGCTGAAGTCAGTATTAGCATACATTTTTTTTCTGCTATTTTCAATACCATTTCCATCTGACTGAACAGAAGTACAGCTGTTAATTCATGTTTAATATTAACTAACTGTGGTTGATAAGGGGAGGGGCAGACTTCAAGAAGATGTGCCATTTACATCACAGTTTAAAGTTTAAATGGGCTCTCTCTTGCATGTAATTCCTTTTCCTTCAATATTCCTCTATTTCTCTTACAAAAATAACTGTAAGTACAATTTTCTGCGTGCAGTTTAATTGCCACCTTGAGAGACACTACAAGACCTCCAATGCTCAAAAAATTTGTTTAAGACAAGAGCAAAGTTTTACAATGGCATTTTAAATGGGGGGAAAATCTCAATTTTATTCAGCTTTAGAGGAGTGTCCTCTTGTATTGATCCATCATACGGAGACCAGAAAATAAAGAAATGAAGATAAAAAAGAGATTCCTGAAATTTCATTTCTTCCACCATTGAGATTTTGTGGTGGTGATAGAGTAATAATAACTTGCTGTAGCAAGTATTAAAAACATCTCTCCTCTTTTCATCTTGGAAAACAGGAATGTGTTAGAAAGCAAAACAGGGAAAGAAAAATACTACTTAGAGAGTTTTGAGCTCCATTAGGGATGTCTTTGAATCTCTGTTTATATCCTAGAGCTTTCTAGATTTGAAAGACTTTATAGTTTTGAAGAATTGAGTTATTCCTAAAAGGTAAAAGGAAGAATCCTATCTTAGTCCGTGAGTGATTGGAGAAGCCTAATTAAACTTTAAAGTGTTTCTTCTGAAAGAACATGGTACCACAGTGAAGACATGAGTCTCTGTGAAAACATAGGTTAGATACATTGAACCATGCTTTCATTTTAGTACAGCCTTTTGATTAGTTGAAAAAATGGAGGCCACACCTCAAATACCTTTTCACCCAACATTTGAGTGTGTCTGCTTAATCCACTTTTACCTGTCTTCTAGTGTCTTAAAATGAGATCTACAAGTTAAAAAGCTTTTACACCATGTTGTTATTCCTTAAATAAATTGTTAATTATTGCCATCACTAAACATCTCAAAGTGAGAAGAAACCACGTAACTGTTCTTAAGACTTAGAAACCTGAAAACCTTCCAGTAAGTTAATGAACTGGGATTTTCTGATATAAGGGTAAAGAACCCACTATGGCGCAGCAGTAATATGTCACTGTTATCAAGTAAAGGCATGCTTAAAAAAAGAGAAAAAATTAAGAACAGAAGTTCTGTCAGTATGCCATCAGCAAAATGGATATTCACTGCATGTGATTCTTGATAAAGCTGACAGTTGAAGAGAAAGGTGAAGCTGCTGTTCCTTGCTGAGCTAAGTGTAGACCTTTAGACACCACCTGCAATGTGGCTTTTTTATCCATGATCTCCCGATCTTTGGTCAAGGGAACAAAATAGTGTTATGGAGTAAAAATTGGGATAGCACAGAGGGAGTTTTGAGTGCTTCTAGTTACATGGAACACTATCGAGGCAACAATAAGCAGGGAGTCTAAAAACAGGTAGCTATAATGGAAACTATTTTTCAGCTTTAACTGAAGCAGATGCTATCACATGTGTTTCGTGATACTGACTTCTGAGGAGGCGAGCATAAGAAGTGATTAACCCAAGAGGTTATACTGACTGAGGTGAAATTAAGGTGAACAGAAGCACAATAAATCCTTATGTTTCTTGAATGTCTAAGTCCAAGCTCAGATATTTTGTAGGGTTTTGTGACCAGCAGGACCTTTTTTTTTTTTTTTTTTTTTTAGGGTGAAAAAAGTTGTGTGGGTTGTTCTTTTCCCTCTTTTGAGGCCATAGTAGCTCGTGTGTTGTGTCCCGCAGGGCTTTTTTTTTTTTTTTTTTTTTAATTTGTCGTGGAAGCAGTACTGTGGTAATAATTCCCTAAAAGTGCTGGGCAGCTGAGAGAAATAATTCTAAAGCTGAAGTCTATGGGGTAAACATAGTTTCCAGAAAAATTGTTGTAACTGAGTCATAATTGTTTGTCTGCAAAGGGAATACTTTTGTAAGTATTAAAACCTTTGATGATTTTAATAATTTTAAGCAAGATTTAAGTCAGAGATAGAAACAGGAAAAGATACTGAAAACAAGAGATAACTTAGTACTTCAGGAGCTAGAAATGAGAGAGAGAAAGAATTTTCAATCTCTTTTCACATCAGTATGAGAAAAGTATCAGAAAATGATCCAAAAGAGGTAGGAAGGAGCTGGAGTGAAGAAATCAACACAGAAGACTGTTAAAACTGTTTCACTTTATTGACATTATGGATGATAATGTCAGTGCTGAACTGACTTTCTAGCCTGTTGGCTGCGTCTGAAAAACTAAATAACCTTCAGACTAATTTGGTTCATTTATCTGACTAATCAATTGTCTGGTTCCTTCCCTCAGTGTGAGGAAAGTAGCTTTTGTATTTTCTTTTTTCTTTTTTTTTTATCCTCTCTTCTTTATCCTTTCATCCTCTGTTCTTCTATGAAGGTGGACATGGTGAGACAGGTATTTGAAGCAGTTCTGCTATGGATAATAAAATTACCTTTCCCACTGCCTCCTTCCTCCAAATCCTCATGTCCATGTGCTATTCTGAAAGCATGAATAATTAAGAAGGTAAATACTAAAGCACTGGTGAGAATCAAGTACCAAATTATTTTAGAAGAAGAAACTACACCATTTACAGATGTAAATTTTCAAAACCAAAATATTTTTCTATTGAATTTTATCTTTTTTTTTTAAATTGTTCTTTACACAGTAACAGAAAATGCTGAAATGCCTTCGCTATTATATTTCTGTATTGATTTTTTTAAAAGAAAATTTCATGTTGTCGTGGAAGGTTTTATTTAGATCTAGTGGTGTCAGGTTAAAGATGTGGGGCACAAACATCGTGAACGTTGCATTGAAAGAGCCGCAGATTCTTGCCACATTCTTCTTCCCCAGTTACTTTCATTGTCTCTTTGTGTGCTTGATTTTTGCATGCTTAAACACTTTCGTAAGTAGGACAGACCTCGATGTGGGCTAACATACAAGATTTTAATGATTTTTTTCCCCCTCTCATAATAGTTTCTCATTGAAAGAATGTTCACTGAACAGTTGGGAATATTCTTTATCCAGAAGAGTAGATATTTCCTTCCTTTCTCTCTGGTTTTGTTTTTTTTTTTTTTTTTTGTTTTGTTTTGTTTTGTTTTGTTTTAAGGCAAATAATGGTAAGAAATTATGTTTGTATCATACACCCATAAGTATCAGGAAGGGCTTTGTAGGTCATAGCAGTTTCCAATTTCTTTCAGAGACTAAGTAAGTTTCAAGAGACATTCCCCAAGCTTTGGATAAACAACCATTTATTATAAACTACAGTGTGTAATGTGTATTGTTAATGTTGCTCTCAGAGGGCTGTCTCTCTAAAAAAAAAAAAAAAAAAAAAAATTTTTAATTTTCTTTTAATTGTCAGGATCACATTTGAAGTGAAGAGTGAAGGAAGAGAGGGCAGCAAAGGACAAAGAGCCAGACTCTACTCTACAACTCTATATTCTGTTAATGCAGATGTTGTATTCATCTTTCAAGTCAATTACCCTTCTGGTGGCTTATGGGGAGAGCATAGTCATTAATATTTCCAATAAACCTGATTGTAGTCAGATGAAATTTCAAACAGATTTCAAGCGGGAAAGGAAATTAGGTCAAGAGAAATAGCCACTACAAATTAATGAGCCCACTGATAACTCCACCCTTAGCCTCACTACTTCCATAAACTGATCTGGTGATGTAGAATTAAATCAGATGCTGTTTCACTGAATAAGGAGAAGGTACAGAGATTATATCTATTTTTTTCCCTTTTCTTTTTAATACACTGAAAAGTGTGCTGCTGGAGCAAGCAGTATATAAACTTACAAAATCCTTAAGTATGGTGAGTTTAGTGTGGTTCTTCTGTTCTTCTTCTATGCTTTTCTACATGCTAAGGCATTTCTTCTGTAGAGAATTCATTGCAGGTCTGTCTCATAGAAGTATATGATATCAGATACCCAGAAAGAGGAGAACACCAGGGCTGAGAGGAGCTCTTGCTCTACTTTTAAAAAGCATCAATATATGTACAAAATAGATAATAATAAATGGGGGGTGTGGGTGGGTGTGTGTGCACTTACAGTGACTTCAGGATCCCACAGCGATGCTTCATATGCTTCATCTTAGGCCTGGATAAATAAATGAATCCTAATACTCCCTATATCTGACATATATATGTACACATCTGTACTCATATGGAGTATACATATATAGACCAGGACAATAGGCACTATTATTTACGTGTTTTTACTGTGTTTGCTATTTTAGTATTACCTTTTCCGTGTCTTTCCAAGGTGATTTAGTATCACTTTGTATAGAAAGGAGAAGAAAAACACTACAAACCCACAAAAACGTCCTAAAGGCTACGTTACCCTGTAAGTCAGGTGGAAAAACTGTACGTGTTTCATCTTGCTTCTTCCTGAATCTTTAAACATTTAGAAAACTTTGTTTCAGTCTCGTGGAAGTTTATGTATGTAAACATAACATTGCAGATGAATGTAGAGAGCTCTCTATATACTATATATTTAAATTTAAAAGAACAGTGTGATTGGAATATGATGGGAGAAGACTCCAAAACCAGCGATCTTCAGGCTTCAAAATGGTTCTTGACCGTATGGCCTAGATTCGTTAACAGCACACATTATCAGTAGTTAGCACTTAATCACTATCAATCATCTGAGACAAGCTTATTTTAAATTAGTTACAAGTGTACAATGCCACTGAAGTGATACTGTTTTAGTTCGTACTGATATCTATAATCAATCAGTCCAGGGAACAATTTGAGAGGGAAAGCCATAACAGAGTCTGTCACCTTTCCTCCTCATCCCTCCCTGTAAAACACCATTGGTGTTCTGTGTTTGTCTGCCTCTTCCCCAAAAGAAAATTGGGTGATCTCAGCTTCTCTTGACATTTATTTTTGGGATAAGGGCTTGTTCTGGTTTTGCAAATTCTGCAGGATTATTCTGGTTCCATCAGACACCCTGCCTGCCTTCTCTGCAGGATTATTTTGGTTTTACCAGACATCGTTCTTGCCTACTCTGCATCCTTAGTTCTTATCTTGCAGAGTTTAATACTTTTGCATTTTTTATGCACCTTGTTTGTGCCACTGCATCACAACTCCATCTGTGTCTTTGCCAATTAAGGCTATTATTTATACATTAAAACTGAGCTGCACTGCAAGATGTTATTAATGTTTTTACAATGTGAAAGTATGCTTATATACTGTACCTGGATATGCTATTTTAGTGTGCTTATTTCTGCATTACAAAAAAGTAAATTCTAATTCTCTTGTTTAATAGGCATCTAATTACTGCATGCAACAGGCATCATTTTTCGGTACAGTAAAACCAAATCATGGTTTGGAAGAAAGGACATTTTAACATAACTTGGTCCCATACATGCATCAAAAAAAGGTTAAATCTCTAGTCAAGTTCTGATTAGATTCAATTTATGTTTAAAAGGAATATCTTATTTCAAGTTACTCGAGTCTCAGTAGAATCTAAGTGGTGTATTTAGCAGACACAGACTGATCTGCTTCTGCAGGAGAAAACTCAGGTATATGTTCTGAAAAATTAGTCAGGTGTGAACTTTATTCACCACTTTGAAGCATGGAGTCTAGATGGCAATCACTGAGTTTAAAATAGGACTCTCATTCCCTGAGCAAAAATTCAAAATCATGAGAGTCTACCTTAATCACAGTCATAGGAATCCTGACAATCACAAAACTGTTCTGAATATGTCTGTGAAAACTGTGTTGACACATTTTATCTATTTCTTTTTCTTAATATCTATTCATCTAAATGAGTAAATTACAATTTTCCACAGATAATTTTGAAAAATTGAGAAAAGAGATTTGAAAAAAATCTTACAATTGGAAAAATAGGGAAAATAGTGCTAACAGCAAGCACCTTGTGGTATTGAACATGCTGAATCTCCTGTAGCATTTTTGAAAACCTTCCAGAAATAGTATGCATAAGTTAGATTTTTGTGCTTAGGAGAGAACTTCAAATCACTCAAGGCAGCTAAGCAGCAGATCACTTTTGGTGGTTACTGTGTTTGGCTATATTGGCATGTTGTTTCTTTCTTTTATTTACAATTTAGCATTGAGCACCGTAAGGCTCCAGAAAACTCACTTGCTAAGGCTTTTAAAAGGGCTTATGGTTGTTCATGTACTCTGAATTAGAAGCATGGGAGAAATACTAACAAAAGGTCAAAACAACAAAAAAGACTTTATTGGCATCTTAAGAAAATCAGAGAACTTTGGCAAGAGGTTTAGTGCAACATTGAATCAACGTAGAGCACTTCAAAAGCATTAACTTCACCCATTCAACTTCACAAACTCTAAGCCCATTCAATATTAAGTTCCTCAAAAATTCCAGGAAGAGGGAATTAGAAGAAGTAGAAAGAAAGAAAGACAGGAAGGATACAGAAAAGGATACATACGGCTGCCAGCTCCTGGGTTTCAGTAGTGCTCAGCTGTTAGAAATTCCAAGAGGAGATAGGGTCAAGACATGTTTGCCACATGCTCGGCCTTAAATACTCCTTGGCTTTCCTTGGCCCTTCCCCTAGCTGGGACTTGTGGTCCTCTGGCCACTCTGGGGCTTAACTGGGGCTTCAGGACTTGGGTGTGAACCACTGCCTCTGCTGTGCCAGTGATTGGCAGCCACTGCAGGGCTGGGATACAGGATCTAAGGGATGGGGGGTGCAGGACATGGCATCAGCTCAACAGAGCAAGGCCTGACCTGCCCTGTTCCCCACACACATGCACCCCAAAATGTCTCGAGAGATCAATTTTTCCAGTCTCTCACAACCATCCCTTGTTTCGAGGCATTGACCAGGACCACAGTAATGGTACCTTTCCTCTTGTGGCAGCAGTGGGATCCTGATCTCGTAGACAGAGGAGAAAGGAAAGATGAGTCTCCAAAATTGCAGGCAAGGTGTGATGCAAACCAGGATCTGAGAGGAGAGTTCATGAATCAGTCTTTCAGCTGCAGTGACCAAAGAGTCCAGCAGATTGGTTGGTGATTTCCTTTGTGTTTCCAGTCTCTCACAGTGACATGCAGACTTTCTTGCACATTTCTCTTCCTCTTCTCTCCTTTCTACCTTTCCTCTTGCTTTTTCTTTCTTTGAATATGGAATATGGCAGATATGTAGAGTGTTATCTTTTTACTTTTTTCACTAGGATAGTGTGAATAACTTGTAAGGGCTTTCACAGAAACGCAGGTCAAAATGAGCAGCTAATGGCTGGACCTGAGTTTCCTGATTCAGAACAGAAAATTAAATTGCTGGTTTCAAATTACACAAACTGAAATTTGGAAGTCAGCTGTGAGTCATCTTAGAAAATAGAAATATTTTATAAAAGCACTTGAGGTTCCTCTGCACATTTTGTGTCTGGAGTCTGATCACTTCTTCCCATATGATGAATGCTTGAATTGCCAACCATCTCCTGATTTGTGGTAGTCTGCTACCCATTGTAAAAACATTCTTACGACATTATTTGTTCAGCACAGCCCCATCCAAGGTCTCACATTCTTAGAGGTAGTTTTTTAAACCCAACTAAATGACAGAAACCCTTGGAGGATTTTCTTACAGTTCTTTTTTACTATTTAAGGCTACAAATAGTTGTAAATCTATGAATCCCAGTTTGCAGATATATAAAATAAAAGCTTTGAATCATAATTAATTTCATTGTAACACTGGGGTAGCCATACGTAAAAGTATTGGAATATTTTGAAAAGTAACTGTGTCAGGGTTTGGAATAATATGTGTGATTTTTTCATAATATTCCCGAGGCCACTTGGGAAAGAAAGGGATATTGGCCACCCTCATTATGCTGAGTTGCATGGAAAACATAAATTTTCTTGACCATCAAACTACATAAGACTTCAGGTTTCATAGCTAAGTAAACTCAAAAATATTTATAATTATTATTCTTTTAACACTTCTATACCGTAGGGAAATACAAATATCCTTGTATTATAGAGAACTGTCTCATATTGGAGAACTGGTTTCATTGAAGTAAAAGTCAAATATTTTATCAGCTTCAGTGAAACCAGGAATTCATGAAATATTTTCAGCCCCATGTTCCAAGTGAAATAGAACAGAAAAAGAAATTCTTGCTGTCACCAGATGCTTTGTCCTTTCCTTAGACCAGCACACTGGGATCATACGTGCTTTGGGCAAATCTGCATGCATTGCAAGGTATAAAGTGAAAAATGGAAACATACAAAAAGCAATATTAACAAAGTAAGAAACATCTAAACTGGGGAATTTTTATAGGTTAAGTGGCACAGATGTTTAGAAAAGGACTGTTATTATTCTGCAGGAGAAATTTCAGTTTTGAAGAGAATAAAGTCAATTATTCTTATTGTATCAGGAGTCTACCCAGAAAACATATTTTGTCTTGCTATCTAAAAACTGATTTTGTGAGTAAAAGGCACAGACGAGGTGAGGTCAATAATGTTTTGAACATTGGTGGTAGGACATTTTTAACTAGTTTCAAGAATGCATATAATTATTAGTGTTAGATGTGACTTTTTGTTGCAGGGGTTTTTTTTCAGAAATCTAGGGTTGCGTCAGGTACAAAGGACAAAGATCTTTCCAGTTCAGATTTAACAGCTCACACTTTTAGAATCTCACTTTGTATTCTCTGTTCTAGTAAAACAATTTGATATCTGCATTGAAATGCATTTTCAGTTAATCTTTGTCTTGAGGCCAGTGGAGCACTGTGAATGTTGAACGTTCTTTGGCTAAAACACTGAGCACACACCACAGCCGTTCCTGCTGTGCTGAAGACCAGCTGGGAAAAAGATATGTACTCTGAAGTTAAAATAGTCAGAACAGGTCCCCTACTTGATAACAGCTGAGTGCTGTAGTCAAATACAGCTATTGCAGTGGGATTCTATTGATTTATACTGGACAAAACTGGTGCTTTTATCAAACAGTTTTGTGGCTACTCAGCAGTCTGTGTCAACCCATAGGCAAAGATTTTCGGGAAGTTCCTGGCATCCAGAGAGACAGAAAAAACTGGTTATTATACCAGGCAAATCACTCAAATCACTTAACAGCATGCCTGCCTCAGTCAGATGGAAAGCACATTCACATTATTCGGATTATACTGCAAGCTAGCACAGCAGAAAGATTAGGCCTCCCAATTTTCCAGGTAGTGTTTAAAATCTTTTCCCTAGCTAAAGGATATAGCTGACAGTTCACACTCCAAAGTCAAGTTAATCTGTAACATTATCCGCCCATTTTGCACTGAGCAGTCCCCAAAGCAGTTTGTAATATGCATATGAACTGAACCATTGTTGTGATCAAATTTTAAATACCCTTGTGAAATGGGAAGAAAGGAAAGATAAAATAAAACCCTGCTGCTCTGGTACTGAAGATTGACAGCAAAAGGAAAAGTATTGCTTCATTGAGTGCATGACTCTGGCTACAGTGGCTGCGTTAAGTTGCTGGTGGGACTTGCAGTCCCTCCTCTAATGCATGGCTAATAGCTCAGCTCTGTAGAGTCGGCGATGAAGCTTTCCTATTTCAGAATATTATGAAGTTGCAGTGGTGTGAAATTAGAGTGATAGTTATCACAAATTTGCTTCGGACAAGGATGCTTGCTTAATACAGCTCATGAGTGCTTTTCCTTGTGCTAGGTGTTTCACAGTAGCTCACCGCTGCATCAGCAACAGTACGAAGTAATAACAATATATATTACATTTTCTGAATTTGGTGGCTTTTAAAATGATTTCTTGTACTAGAGATCACACATGTGTTTGAAAGCAAGAGGCGAAACTGAGCACAAGGAAACAATTGCCATTATGGTAGAAGGTAGAAAACAACACATCATTGTTCAGTCTTCTGCTGGCATGTTGCCCTCTTCTAGAGTGGTTTACACCATAATTAATTGTATCCATTTGCTTCATAGTAGTGAAATTCACTCCTGACTTTACCTGCGGACTCAGAATTGATCCCATTTGAAAAACTATATCATTCACTTAAATAACCTCAACACCATAAGTATATCATGAGATTAGTAAAAGCTTCTATACTTGATGACTCTCTTAAAGAGCTAAATTAAAGAGCTCTCTGTTAGTATAGTCTTCACTATAGTATGAATAAATAAATATTAAAAAAGGTGTTAATTGCTGGTAATATTCCTTCTTTGTCTTTTTAGCTATTTGCTTTTTCTTGTAATTGCCTCTACTATGGATTATTCTTGCAAAAAGGAAGTTAGAAGAAAATAATTTTTCTCTCTTTGCCTTACCTGGGCTTGGCAAACACAAGTATTTAATCCAGGTTTCCTCCAGAGCAACAGAGAAGTCTAAGACGTATTAGCCCCACCCACCCCTCACCCCATTCAAAAATTGTATTTATTTCTGGTATTTGACAGACTGTGTTTTAGGAGCATATTTAAACAATCCTGCAATTCAAGCAATGGGAGTTGAAATCTCATACGACATTTATAGAACCAGTGCAGCCTATTCAGTATTGAGAAGATTTTATAGCAGTATCTTTTCTCCCAAGGCTGCATTGGAAGTACAAAGTACATCAGATTTTCAACCTGCATATTACTTCTGTAAACATCACATTAACAATTAAAAAAAAGCTCACAATTGTGGGGGAAATGAAGCAAGCAATGATGAAACTTCCACCTACTATTACACAGTCTTAGGCTTGGTGGTATAAAATGTAGTCAGCAAAAATGTTCAGTATCAGTCTGCTTTTAACTGATAAATTAGAATGATGAATCATGTACGATATAACTAATATAAATTGTACTGATTCCTAACCAAATCCAAATGCAGTTTACAGAGGTAAAATTCTAGAATATTACAGAGTTCTTGTGGTCATTAGAAATAAGTGTGAAAAAATAGTGTTACCTAGTTGTGAAAAATCAGTAGTTAAACCATTAGATTAGAAATACTGTGACATATGTCTTTATTGACTTACTCACTTCATTGTGAAATATATTTTAATGTTAATATTCATGTATTTTATCTTGGAATAAATGTAATTATACATTCTGACACAAGTATTGTTTGCATAGCAATTGGTCACAAAGAGTAATTCATTAATATTCAATGAAGTGTTTATATGTGCAGAGCCTAGAACAATTGCAAACTTCATTTTGACTTTAGATGGAAATTTGTTGCAGTGCAAATCTGTGTATAATTGTGTTAATCAGTCCCAAAGAGTATTTGAGGTTGAAACTTACATTGTTCTTTTATGTTCGACCTACAGTGGTGCAGTATGAAATTATTATCATGACAGAGAAGGGGTTTTCTGATATTCTTAACATCCTACTCCACGAATATAGTTAGAAGCAACCGGGTTATATTATGAAGCCTTTGTTTTCTTTCTTATTTATTACCTGAGTTACGAATTCAGAAGGATTTTTCACTCTAATTTCTGCTAGAAGCTTGAGAAAAGAGAGAAAAGGACATAATGAAGTTATTTTTGACAGGGACATTTTCAGAGAAACATCTATCCCTAATTTTTGAGGATCTTTACTAGACTGCGAATAGAAAACCTATTTTGTTTTTAAATAAGTAGGATATATTTTTTATGCATCTAAACAGCTGAAAATGGATAGAGTTGCACGTTGGCAGCTATGAGCAACTGCTTATATTACGCTTAAATTAGCACACTTAGAAAGTGGAAGTAGGCAAGTGAATCTCTGAGCTTTGTGATAATATGGATTTCTTTACTTTTCCTAGGTAGTTCGGTGGGAAATACACAGTAAGAAGATAAATCAAATATCAGGCTCAAAAGGGTGTTTCTCTCAAGCTACTATTGACCTGTATTATATGATTATAAAATATACAAAAATAATGCTGAGCATGCTGCATACTGAAGGTGCATAGAACCTTGCCATTGCAGCTGCTGACCTTCTTTCAGACCTTATCATAGAACCACAGAATCATTTAGGTTGGAAAAACCCTGTAAGATCGTTGAGTCCAAACACTAACTCAGCACTGCCAATCCACCACTAAACCATGTCCTGAGTGCCACAGCTACTTGTCTTTCAAGTACCTCCAGGGTAGATGACTCAACCAGTTCCTGGGGCAGCCTGTTCCAAAGCTTCATAATTCTTTCCATGACAATTTTTTTTCCCTAATATTTAATCTAAACTTCCCCTGGCACAACTTGAGTCCATTTCCTCTTGTGCTATATTGTTTCTAGATTGTCAGGAGAAAATCGAAAATTAAGAGAGAGCAAAAGGTACATACACTGCAGAAATGCCCATATTACCAAAAACAATTTGGGAGATCAGCAAGTAGGGATACCTGCAGTTCTCAGCAGTTCTTCCTGGAAGATTACTACCTGCTGGGAAGAAGAAAAGCTTGTATCACTGTAGGAGGACATCACAGAAGTAGGTCAAATGCCCACAGGTGACTGACCAATATGGATATGTTAATACATGGTTCTTGCTCATACATTTTCTTTCTGTTGGTTAGGGGGTTGGTTTTTTTTTTTCTTTTTTTCTTTTCCTTTTTTTAAAATAATATCTTAGTAGCGGGCTCCTTGCAACTTGCCAGCCATCTGTCATTTAGTAGAAGTCTTTTGATATCAGACTACTTCCAGTATGTTGATCCCTGCTTGTTACATATATTAGTTCAACTACTCAATTGCCTGACCTTTAGTAGTAAAAACTGCATATGGTATTTTCACATGAAAGGATAACCTAAAGAAGTCTTATTTGAAAATGGTATTTCATGATAGAGCAGTTAACTGAGTTGCCAGATTTGACAAACTAGGATTGTTGTTTTTGAAACTGTAAGAAATGTAGTTTATTTTCATTTTTTAAAGATATTTTGAAAAGGTAATTTAATTCATTGACCTGTTACAAAATACAGATCTTAATAGCTTGTTTACATTTCAGCATTTCACTTACGATTAACAGGAGTAGTTTATTTAGGGAGAACTGATCAAAAGAATGTAGGATTTTTTCATAAAATGAGTAATGGAAGCAGTGATGGAGTTTGTGCGGACTCAGGTGTTTAACAGCCATGAGCTTTTTGTTTCATTTGGAAAAAAAAAAACTAAAAACCAAAAAACTGAAAATAATTTCAGCACAAATACAGATTCTTATCATGTTTTCAGAGCCAAAGTATACAGATTACATTAAGCTTTCACTATTATCTGGCTTCAAGCTTTTTGATTCTGTGCTCAAGATGGTAGAAATGCAGTTCTGAGCTGTTATTTCAAGCACTCCAAAGTTTATAATTTTTTACATCTAAAATCCCATGTTGATTTAACACATAAGAAAACTTTGATCTTGTCTGATCATATCTCAGTACCAGCTGCCTAGGGGGTCTTTTGTACAGATACAGCACCCAAATCTCTTTCTCTATCAATAAAATGAAATTCTGTTTAACATCAGTTAGGTTATGCCCATTTATTTTGGTAGACTATTTGCCCCACAGGATTTATCAGAGGAGCTTCAGCTTTGCATTTCCTTTATCACTCATGCTAGAGAATACTGTTTTTGTCCAATTTGAATTGGATTTCTCCTGCTTTTTTAGCTGACCTTTCAAATCAGTTCTGATATGTCCAGTTGGAAAAAAAAATAGCTCTCATAACAGTATTCCTTAATTCAAACCTATTCCATTTTATGTAACTTCTCCCACACCTCTGAAAACAAATTAACAAACAAAAGAAAAGGTAAAACAAGAGGAACTGTGAAATGGCACTCCAGACGTTGTATCATTTTAACACTGTGTCATCTACATACTGTGAAGATCTCCTTAACTCCTCCAGAGCCACTTGCTTACCTGTAACTTAATTGCATTATATTTTCAAACAAGTCTATACCCTTGTCCTGTTTCCCTTCTCACATCCAAGGAGTGTGGCTGGTGAACAGTAGGTCTCCCCAGTTTACTTTTCAAGTGGGAGACAGGTTTGACTTGGCAATGCTGCCAACAGCTAAAGCAGGCTGAGGGCACAGCTTAACTGGCTGTCACTAATTGAAGGGAGGAGACTAATGGCTACATGTAATACTTCCACAGTAATGAGAGCACTGCGCTGACACTGCTGTGTTGTTCTATGAGAGACTTAAATGTTTTACAGGGATGGCAAGGCAGTACCATTCTCAACCCCCTCCACCCACACAGCCTCAATGTCATAATGTAGTGAACAAGCTGACTTGGCTGAGGAATTTCAGGCAGCTTCTTTTCCTATTCAAAAATGGAAAGAAAATGGGGCCTAGTGGAAAAGCACTGGCCAGCTACAACTCAATGCCAAGACCACCACTTAACCAACATTTAATGACAACCAAAAAAATGTCTCCATGCAGACAACAGTAATTGCAGAGTCCTGGTGATGCCATGTTAACACGACTGCTTACATTACTTTTTAAGATAATGTTACTTCTGTGCCAGAGACATGGCTTCATCAATAAATAACTAATGCAGCAAATTTAGTGTGAAGAGGAGTAGAGGAAGAACCCACCCCAATGAATCCAGTGTAGAAGAGAAAGACTGGACAGCATCTGCCATCTCCCATCAGAAAATGATCAGCTTTCATTTAGGGAGCTGAAACAAATCACTGCAATGTAACAGGGGAGAGAGCAGAATTCTCTCTTTAGACTTCCCAAAAAGTGTTGTTAAGTAGCTCCAGTCTGCACTCAGATTTAGTATAAAATATTTTTTCTCAGTCATATAGTATATTCTGGCTTAGAAATTCATTTTGTCAACATGAGCATGTTTACTGTTGCTTTCAAACTCTCTAACTAACTGACTTGGCAGACAGGCAGCTCAGCTACGGAGAAATGTGGCTCAGCAGCTGCATCTGTCTGCCTGCTTCATAAAAGGAAAGGAGGAGAAATCATCTGAAACTTTATAGCTGCTCAGGGCAGTCTCACTGATCATTGTCCACCCTTACACATGTCCTACTCTAAGGAAAGTAATGAAGATGCTAATAAGGTATGAATGGTATATTATGATGCATGAGTTAGAAAAAGAAGAGGAGGGTGTGTTATTCCAGGTAATTTGGACAGGATTATACATTCAGATAACTATCAGGAAGATAGTCAGCTAATTCAGAAAATTTACCTTTGTAATCTGTTCTCATTGTGTTCCTTCAGACCTGAAGACATTAAGCTTTTTACAACCAAAACACTACAATTAGAAAGCCCTTGCCAAGATTTTAACATGGAAATGTTTTTGTAACATTCATTTGGCCATCCCTTGTTATTGAACTCATGAAGTACTCCTTCCAGGCCAAGGACAAGCCTTAGGTGACATAAATGATTTTTAATTAATATCTCAACATCAGAGGAAGAATAAAACAGTGTATATCTGCCAAAGAATCATCAGGGTCATATATTTTGTGGAAGAATATAGATATCAGATCACATAAGGGTACTTGCTTTTGGTCCTATTGCAAGACTTGAAACTGTTTCATATTTTAGGATGCAGTTGCTGATTAAGGCAAATATTTGAACATGCCTTAAGTGCTATTCCAGGGGAAAACCTTTTTCTTTCTACTACTCCAATTTTAGAGCCATTAGTTTATACATTTTCTCACAGCACTGTTGAGACATCACCACTGCATCAGTATCTTTCTCTTTTCTGACTTTGCTTCTGTATGTCTATAGAAAAATTCTTAGCTGAACTGGTAGATCAGAGGCATGTGCTCTGTGCCACTATTTATTTGTATATTTGTTTATTTTAATAAGAAGTATGGACTAAAAAATCATACTTTCTGGGAAAGAAAATTAAACCCCAAAATCTTTAAAGTAACCTTACCCTTTTTGTCACTAAGATAAATTAAGCCTGGATTTTCATGCTGTATGTATTTATTAATAATTCTATAGTCAAATTATTTGATTGCCAACTTTATCAATGAAATGCAATTTAATATTATTGGAGACATTACTCCTGTCTCTTGAGATTAGAAGTAAGCTCCTTGTGGGGTAGGTTTGGACATAGTACAAGAACTGGTGTTTATATGCATGCAGTGTGCAGAGGTTGCAGACATTTGTTTGACAGTTATTTGCTGTAACATTTAAAAAAAAAAGTGGTAGGATGTTACTGATAAAAAATTTTGTATGAGGGGTAGTTACTGAATTCATATAGGATGAGATATTTACAGAATTATGGTTAAAGGACACATTGAATGGGTTGAAGAGGTGGGATAGCTCTAGCTGTTCTTTACTGTAAATCTCAACCTCAATCCACAAAGATTGTTAGAGCCTCTGAAGGGGCTGGCTGATAGTGGTGACTGTTATCCTAAAAAACAGATGGCAAAGTGAGTGACACCTATAAATGTGCAGGCTGTGTTACTTCACTGACAAGATGCTAAGCCCTTCTGGCACTAAAGTAAAAAGACAGGTGTTTTTGACACAAAAAAAGGAGTATTGAAACTATGCCTCAAGCCATGTGGAGAGTCAGAGCCAATTTTTCAAGTAAAAGTAACTAAAAATCTAAATTGGGGTATACATGCGAAAGCAAGACAGCTTCAGACCTTTCCCATCAATAAGTTTTTGACGAGTTCTAGTGCCTGTCTTGTGCCTGTAGAATTAGCTGATCGCCTTTCAAATTAAACTTTAATTTTCAAGGCTTGAATAGATGGTAGCTTTGCTCTGGAAATCTTGTGCAGCTCATTTCCAAATGAATGAAATGGCAAGCAGTGTTTTTGGACTTCCCTTTAAGTTTGATGATAGAATTCTTCAATTGCCTTTTGGTCTGCCTTAAATATAGTATGAAGTTAATCATGTATTCACATACCACACATTATAATTGTAATTAACAATGTCAGGTTTAGAAATTCATGTGGCCAACAGGGAAGCCACAATGATGTAAAAAACAATGTAATGAGAATACTTACTTTAGAATCCATTATCACTTCAACAGATTACTTTGTTTGAAAAGGAATGGAAGTTAATAGCATTTAATCTACTTTCTTGAATGTAGTGGTATTTTTTTCATAACCAATGAAAATAAAGTTTCAATAATCGAGCACTACCAGATGGCAAAATCTCCAGTGCAATTTTTTCTCAGAGAAATTAGGCTTCTATCTTTTTTTCTGCTTTCAAATTTAAGACACCAAGTTACATTTATGGATGAAAGGAAGCTGTTAAGTAATAAAAAACTGCACCAGGTATTCACCAAAATAAAATGCAGTGGAACCCACTTGAAAAAAAAGGAGAAAAAAAATGTGTAAAAATGCGAAAGATGTAAAATATGTGAAAAAAATTAGTAAAAAATACTGTGAAATGGCCTTTCTGTTTGTTCCTATGAAGTAGAAAAGATCATGTCCAGGAATTACAAACTTTCTTTTAATTTATTTGTATGACAAGACTTTTATGTATCAAGTAGTCTGCTTCTGGTTTTCAACAAGTACAATGTCCATTACAGTATAATAAAATAATTAGTGCCAGATTATCTTGTCCTATTTCTCTCTTTTCCTTTATTTAGCCAGCATAGTCATCTTCTTGGCAAATAGTCTTCTTGCACATCTTTGCACAGATTTGTTTCAGCTGGATAATTTGTTATCAGAGTCCTGGTGAAAACCATGTGTCCAGCGCTATGTGTAACTGATGGCAGCACACTTCACCAATGTATGCTGGGGGAATTGAACAAATTGTGATTAGAGGGTGTAGTTATTTCAGTGACAGGTGCAGAACAACACATGCAGTGAATGACCATTTGCCCATTAAAATAAATCATTAGACCGCTTTATTTTGTTGTTATGTTCTCATCCAGTGTCAATGGTAGAAAATTTATATTTAACATAAAAAACATTTTTGGGTCCTAAAGAAGCCAGCACCAGAGAAAGCACAGCTCCTTTGTCTTCTTTTGGGATAGTCACATAGACAGGAGATATCCTTTCAAGATTTTTTTCTTTCTTCCTTTTCCATTTGAACTACATTGGATAACATCCTTGACTGTAGGTACCGGAGACAGAGACTTCTCTCACCTCAGTCTGTGCTTTTACTGTTAGGCTGCCTCATTTGCTTTATTTTCATGACTAAGAGTGCTGCATTCTTGATTTTACAAGAGACTTCTATAGGAAGAGTAGAGAATATTTATATTCTATCCTGGCGATCAGGGCTTCCTTACAGACTGGGAGGACCAGGTTTTTCTGTTTCTTGAGTAACTGTCATAACAACAAAATTACTGTGCTAAATCCAGCCACCATAACAACCTACTTTTCTGCTAGCCATGTTTAAAAAAAACAAATAAATATTTTTTTAGGGATGACTGTTTTATTGGATTTCATTTACTGACATTTAAGTGAATGCTTATTCAAGAAACAGGTTTATTTTCACAGTCAGAAGTTTAGATATGTGAAACTTACATGGTTTTACTGCAATTGTTAATACTAATATCTCTTTCCTGATTGTTTTTCTTGGTCATTTTTCCTTGCTGTTTATGCACTTCTGTTATGCACAAGACTGTTTCAGTTGTGTGTTTAAGCATCATATACTACTGCAGCACACCTCAGAATATTTCTTTGAGTTTGGACTTGCTTGCTTGCTTCTTCATAAAGTGCATAATATGTTGATATGTTTGATAGATGACTCTTCTTCTTCTAACCCTCAGATAGTTTATTTATGTTTTAATAGTTCACCAGCCACTGAGTGTCAAAAATGTAGTATTGCTTATGAAAAAGTAATTTCCATTTTATGTCTTAAAATTTTTGCTAACAGCAACATGGAACAAGAGACTTGTTTCTCAGCCATCATCTCTTGTAAGACTGTGATGTGCATATGGATGTCTTTTGGATAAATGTCAAATTTGAAGTATTCTGTGATGCTAGTTCTTTTTCAGTAGCTGCAGACTTTCATCCATATCATCATTTATGGTATTTCATGACTAACTAGAGGGAAATTCATCATTGGAAGATGTGAGTTTTCAATTTCACCTGAAAGAGCACTTGACTGCTTCTCCATCTGTCTTCTGTGTTTCACTCAGTTTGGTTTGCTAGACCCAGCTTTCACTGAATGTGATTGTTCCCTGTATGTCAAGACTTCTGGTGAAATAAAGTCCTTCACTGTGTGAGAAGTCATATTGTCTATAGGGTGTTTCTAAGACTTCAACAAAGTGCATAAACTTTAAAGTATAAAATTCTCTCTGACGTGTTTCCTTAATGGTACCCTATTTTCACCAAGGCAGCCATCTCACATCACAGAATGTGAAGTTGGAGAAGAGAGTCTTAGATTCCTGTAATATACAGTCATTTAAGCCTCCTCTGTAGTCAGGGCAGTGATACAAGTGGTTCTGAGGATAAATTCTAAAAGGTTAGGTGGTCATTTACATCTGGAACTCAGTGGGTTTTCTCCAAAGGCTAGCAGCTAAGGACATTTATGTAGTTTACACTAGTTGACTTAAGATGTGACATCTAAAATTATATTAAATAAAGACTATGTTTGAATCGAATTCCATTTCACTGACTTCTGTCCTTCTATATTCTAAAGACATTGAATTGCCCTTTGCAATGTTTCTGTAAGAAGCAGAAATGTTTCATTAAGGGTGGGAATTTTCTAGAAATTATTAATAATACTACTATTTTTAAAAATTAATTCCCAGCTACTTGGCATTCGGTAGTCTATAGAGTAATTGATTGTCCTGTCAGACAAATCTGAGTTTAGGGATGTCTGACTTGGGCAAAATTTAATTACTCAAAATGAAGTTTGCAAAGGTCACAAAGTCTAACGGATAGTATCTTTCACATGGGGAAACATTTAAAAAGATTATAAGCAATCCCCAATGATTTGTGTCTTGATTTTCTTTCTAATTTGTGTGATGGCACATTAGCATTATGTTCCACTCTCTATCACTATTCCTTACCAAGTACATCATCACCTTGCAATTTTCTTTTAAATGTAGAAGTAGATACTGATGAAATATAGCATAACCTCCTGGATTGCTGGTACTTCCATTGACTTCCATCCTAGTATTTGCTGCTCTCTGTGGTGTATAATTTTGCAACTGATTCCTCATCCAGATAAAATATATTCTCTTGAAATGTTGTATCTTGAATCTCTTTGTGATAAGACTTAATTCTACCATTTGTACTCCTTAATGAAGTCATGCATTTCTATAAAATTATTTAATAATTTCATATTCTTTACACAGTATAAATTATTTACACATAAGTTTATGCTGAAATCAGCCTCAGAAACAAAATCTCTAATTGCATTTTATTAGATAACTCTGTAGAATAGTACATATATTGACAAAAATATTAACTTCAATTTGTTTGAGCAATGGAATGACAGCTGTGCATCAATATTACCTCTTAAGGAATGTTGATCCTGCCATGGGCACAGACATTATGTAGGTTTCATCTAGTTCAGTATTTCACCAAATAAAATTGCTAACATATCAGTGATATTATTTCATGTTTTTTTCTTATTTATAAAGACAGGAGAGGACATGTGATAGTCTAACATGCAATTCTCCATTACAAAGGCTGGAGGGTTTCCTCTTATTGATTGCCCCTTTAATTTTAAAGTCTCTCTTTTAGGAGAAAATATTTTTACTTAAAAAATAATCAATTAAAGTGAATGAGAACATTTTTAAATTTTATTTCAATAATTAAACTTACTATTTAAATAATGTTAATGGCTTTTATTTTGATATGTTGAATTTTGTAGTAATTTAATCTTGGTGTACTTGTGTCTGCCAGACTAAAGCATCTCCTATCAGAAAATGCCTAATGCAATCAAAGGTTATTGTTTGGGGTTTTTGAGATTCTCACAAGTGCAGTTCTTGAACCTTGAAGCTGTCTTCTAATTTTCTGTTAACCACCTCACTCTAATAGTTTTCTTCCTGATGTAAAGACTAACACTGTGTTCTATTAATGGTCAACCCTGCATGCAGTAAAAAACCCTAATGCGTGGATAAATTTCGGTAGGGAAATCTGCAATAACTATATAAGTATTTTGAATATAACCTAAGTGTTCTTGTTTGCTGTCTGTCATGGTTTAGCCCCAGCCAGCAACTCAGCCCCAGTGAGAACACTCTCTCACTCCCCCCTGAGGGATAGAGGAGAGAACTGGATGAGTGAAAATGAGAAAACTTGTGGATTAAGATAAAGTCTCATAAGTAAAGACAAAGCCACGTGTTCATGCACAGCAAAACAAGGAATTAATTGGCTAGCCTGCCCTGAATTAGCAACACTGTTTCTCCGTAGCCCCATATTGGCTACTGTGGAGAAAGTGAGCTCTCCCCCAGCCAAAACCAACGCACAGTCTTGTATTTGGAGCTCATGTTCAGCTGATTTTCTGTAACAGTCCTCTAATCCTCCTGGACGTTACTATTTTTCCCCATCTGTGTAAACATGCTCTGCAAGGGCTTGTGTTTGTTCATTAACCAGCATCACTCCCATTCCACATTTAATTGTTTTGTTTTGTTTTTTTTTTTCATCTGGTCATGTTAAAGTACAGTTTCATTGATCCCAGATTCCAATGTGATTCAGAATTCCTCCTAATCAGTCACTTTTTTTTGTTTATTCACTTTCCACTAATCCTTATTTCATCTGTAAACTTCATCCCTTCTTTCTTTGTTTTACCCATTCATAAAAATCTGAAATCACGGTGCCAGGGTTTGGGACCTGATGGATACCAGTAGAAAGAAATTTGCTTGATAATGAATCTGTGTTTACCTTTACATTTTAACAATTCCTAATTAGCCATTTTTATTTATTTATTTCATGTCAATAACTACTTTTTTTTTATGTATGTATTGTATGTAATGAAATCTTGTCAAAAAGAATAGTATTATTTTGGTAGAATTTGTTTTCCATTTATCTATGTTACATTATTTTCTTCCTACTCATGTCTGCCTTATTTTTTTGTATCCAAATTCATAGAGATGGAATTCCTACAGTATTACTTTTCTTACAATTAGAATGGAGTTGGCTTCTAAAGCTTTCTATATCTTCTTCATTTTTTTCAATTAAAAAACCACAAAACTATGAAATATTTTTTTCTCTGTGTCACCTATTTTATTTGTTTTATGTTTATTTCGCTATGCCAGTCACACCATGGTTCTTTTGAATTTAATATCCATTTCTAAATGCTGTTTTCTCTTCCATTCCAAGCTACATTTTAAAATGAGCACTGTTGCTTTTCTTGGTCATTGTATGTTTTGGGATCTAGGAAAACATTTTTTTTCTTACCTGAATCTGATCCATTGAAAGGCATCTACTGTCTGTATGGTGTCACATTTGCATGGTTATATACTATGCTCATCACTGAACTAAGTCTTTAGCATGGAAGATAAACTAGCATTTGGGACAATAAACATTTCTTATTCGTAGTACTGAAAGATCAGAGATCTTCCCAAGAGCATATTATGAATAAATTATTCAGCACAAATCTCTGCATAAAATTACAGTGCAGCTTCCAGTGCATTAGGACAGTCTGTTCCTGATTCATCCATACAGAACTGTCCCCAACTCAGTTTATATGAAGATATTGCGAAGCACTTATTTCTTCCCTGAATGGCCCTAAATGTATCACATTAAAGCTGGAAAAAAAAAGTTGGTGTATATATATATATTATAA
>NW_008237609.1:3703062-3717268 GCF_000691975.1 Corvus brachyrhynchos
TTATATTATAATAATAATATATATTATAAATATATAAATTTATATAAATATAAAAAAAAATGTTGGTCTTAGTATAAATAAAGCCTTGTCTCTGCAGCCCTCCATTCTTGCAAACAAGCACTCTGTAATGATCACAGATATTTGTGACCTCTTTTATTATTGTATTATTTCCAAAACAGCTGAAAACATTTGGCATCATGACAGTAAATTGGCATAGTATTCCATGAGGTGATGAAGGTTGTAACCTATTCAGTCAAGTATGATAATTCAGTTAACTTTTTTAGGCATAAAATCTGTGAGTTTGTAATAACACTGCTCAAAAGTATAATGCAACTAAGCATGTATGAAGCTATTTTACTTGACTGCTATCTGCAGGTTTTCAGGTTTTTGGTTTATTTGGTTTTTTGCTTGTTTGCTTGGTTGTTTTTCTTTTTTTTAAACTGCAGCTCAGTACACCACTGAACCCAAAAAGCTGCTCCATTTGTTCTGCTTTTGGCTGGTGAAAAATGTTATGTCATGCTTTTGGCTGGTTTCAGTATTTTATCAGGTATAACAGTTAAGTTAGATAGTTGTAAGACTGTGTGTATTCTTAAGGGATAGAAAACAGTTATCATAGCTAATCTGATAAGTGTTCCCCTCAGTAAACCATTTCCTGCACATGAAGGACAAAATTTAAGTTCTGAACTAATAAGCCCTTAAGAGATAGAGTCCCTTCTAATTATAATTTCCAGTGCTGCTTTTCTTTTTTATTCCTTTGTAGTCTCAGTAACCATTTTAACACCTTGTCAGGCATTCAGGAACTTCCATCTGTGCATCCTAGTGCATTTGTGAAATAAACCCATCTGTACAGCTGATTAAAAGTTGGATGTAGGCCATGTTTTGTCTTTATCCTGAAAGAAACAGTATTGCTGCAGCAGTTGTTGATGTAGGGTCTGAATACCAGAGTGGAATGCATAAGGCTAATGGAGCAAAATAGCTTTTAGTGTTTTCATTTGTATTTAATAATTGTTTAAAATAAAATCAGAACAAATTAACTGTGACAAGCAAGACCAATTAGAAAGGCTACAGAGTTCAAATCTGCAGTTAGATGCAGGAAGGAACTCTAGAATCGCTGTCATTTCAAGTATGAGTTAACACAAGGTGAATCCAAGCAGATAGCAGCTTCATATTCTCTTCTTACTCTTCTACAAACACACAGATTTATTCTGAGAGTGCATGTATGTGTTTTTCATTGCTATGGTACTCAGTTTTCAATTGCATGTTGTTAGAAAGGTGGAGGAACAGATGCAGAATTCCTTACTAACAAACTAGGTCAGTGGGATAACTGCATCTGACTACTTGATTTGCATCCATATTTTGTAGTCAGAGATACCATCTCTCATATTTCTATTCATAATCTGACTGCCACTGCTAAGATTTTATGGGTACAAAGCTGTACCTTCAAAAGGTTTTAAGGAACATCTCTTCTTTAGAAAAACAAAAAGAAGCAACAAAAACCCACCCAGCCTAGTAGGTTGCTAAAAATTCTCCATGAGAAGACATGAACAGGGAGTGAAGTAACCTCTCACAAATCTCATGGGCATGTGGTAAAGAAAAAAGAAGAAGGGAGTTTAAGAGACAGAATGGGAATCTTTGTGTTGTGGGTTTTTTTTGTATCCTCAGGACAATTGTTATCACACATCTTCCTCCTCTAGCGCAGAAATGCACAACTACTTTTTGATATCATGAGACATGTAGCAGAATTGGTTCCACACTGAGCTATTATATAAATAAAATAATAGGTTCTGATATATGTATCTATAAGCGGATATTAATGCAAGCAAATCAGATGGCACAGCACCACACAAATGTACTAGGTCACATTTTACTGGTGCAATGCCAAACACCTCTTTCCTCAGTGTTGCGTAAATGTGTCTATGCTGCAGATTATTCCAAGGGTATAATGCTTTCTCAAGGATGTATGTCATGTGTTCATTGGTGTTGTGTGGGCACGATCATCAATGCTCTCTAAATTACATATAATATATATAATATAGCCATAAAATAAGATATTCATTGAACATGCATGTTCAGTGTCTCCTGCGAGACCCTCCAGTCCTGTCACACCCGTAAAGAATATCATGTTGTATCATAGATGAGAACACATCTAAACTTCCTTAGCTGTGAGTTAGGTCTGTTGCCCTTTGTTCTGACGTAAGTATAGGACTCCATTCTAGCTATCTGCAAGGACTTCCAAAGTCTGTAAAGTGAGAGATTTTTTTTTTTCTGAAGTTACACACATGTAACTTAAAATAGAACATGACCTTAGATTTTTAGGTCAGAAATACGGAGGATTTTGGCTAGCTAAAGATGCCTACAATACTGCATCAAATGCCATAACTCATAAGCTAGAGCTACACACTGGTTTATACTGCTAAAAAGAAAAAAAAAAGGAGGAGGAGGGGGTTTTTTTTGCTTTTCTCGAGGCAGTTACAGTAATTAACAGAGACACAGGACTTTAATTATAATGTAGATGCAACTGATAATTATATTTGCTAGCACTGTCATACATTCAAAAACAAAAACCAGAACAAACAAACAAACCAAACAAAACAAAAACCAATGAAAGAAAAAGGCTAAACCTCAGATCCCAGAGTAATGCTAGAAGGAAGAAAAAACCCAGATGTTCCAATGAAAGAATAATACAGGTGGGGTTTATTCAAATAACCAAGATAAATAATTGTTTAAATATTAAAACTAACCTCCTTAGGTCTTTCCTAAGGTGTTTCTTCTTAGGTGGAGGAAGGTGGGTTTGTTTCTTGTTGTTGAAGTTGAAAACATGTTTAATCTTGGGATGGGAAATGACAACTATAATTATACACTGCAGAATTGCTGCCCACTGAGTACTGTTTTGTTGAATACAGTTCACTTTTGGTGATAATAACAATACGTCACTTGGTGAATTGTGAATTCCCTCCAGGCATTTATGATACAACCCAGGAGCTGAATAAATCCCAAATGCTAGTGTCTGACTTAAACTAGTAAAATGCAGCTGCTTCCTATATAGGACAAATGTCACTAAAATATTTTTAAAATACTGTGCTTGAAATTTCAGTTTCAGGTTGTCCAGTTAAATTGGCTTGAATGAGCTTAATTTTTTTTTTTTTCCACCCAAGGCACGGTTTAGTAACGTGCAGGTGAAAAGATGATAGACATGGTTTTCCTCTCCTTTTCCAAACACATATTTTGGTCTACACAGTGCTGAGCCATCAGCTTTGGATGTATCATCTTTCCTTTCTCACAGGTGCAAAGGGCAATTCATTCATGTATAATCTAATAATTACCATTATTTGAGGAGATTTTTCTTAAAAGTCAAGGTACATGCCTGGTGAGTCATATTCTGATTTCTTTAATAGGCTAACAGCAGAAAGCTTTCTCATTCTGTGTGGATTGAATGACTAAAGGTGCTCCAGGGAAGTACTGTACTGAAGACAACAGAAAGAATTAATTTAAGCAATGTCATATGTAAATCCCTGTTGCCTTTTCACACCAGAATGTTAATTCTAGGGATATGACCCCACTGGAGTTTGTGTCAGTCTCAGATAGGATAATGCAGAGGCATAGCACAACTGAGGGAATAACTTTTAGATTTGAATAATGCTGACTTCAATATGATAGTGACAAATTCATCAGTGGTTTACACTGGTGTAACATAGGATGTCATTTGGGTTATAAATTGTATAATAAAGAGAAGAACTTCTCTCGTTGTTTTTGCATGAAAGATAAGGCGTTTTTATATACAGTCTTATTTATGCAGTGTAGTATCAAATCAAGCTGAATGTGGTAAAAGGCTTTGGGCGTCGTGTTTGCAGTCAACAAATTTAAGGGACTAAAGCTTAACATTTATGTTTGCCTCCCCCGATATATTTCCTGACCAGACATCTTTTTCAGCCAAACTGTTTGAGCAGCTGATCCAAACTCATTAATGTAACAGTATTTCAGCAAAAGTCATGCTGATAGCTATTGGTTCATTAGTGCCTGAATCCAGAAGGCATATAGAAATAGTTACAATCAACTGACAATCTTGGCTTTGAATGTAATATACTTACAAATATTTTAAAAATGTTTTAGAGATTTTTGCCTGTGTTTTGAGTGATCAAGATTATATGGTATTTGATAAGGTTGCTAGGAGATTTACTTTTTTATTGTACCTATTTCTAACACCACGTTACAAATTAGATGATGCTTACTAACGTGTTTATTGTGATCTTACAAAGTTGTGGTGTTACACTAAATTTATCACACAACTTCATTGATTACAACTGACATCTGTAGTTACGACAATTAATGTATCACTCCTTGGTATAGTTTGAGTAAGATGAAGTGAGAGACTTTTTTTGGAACTAGGGAAAAAATCTTGAAAAAGAAAAGTTGCAAAGTGTACCAGCCCAAGGAGCAAAGTGCAGACATGGTCAGACATCAGAAGACTCATCGGAGAACTAGGGGAACCAAGAATCTGCCCATCTGTATGATATGATTTGGGAATGCTATTGGTCTGGACAGTTTCTTCCTCCTGTGTGATTCATCTACCTCATAGATTCATATTACTAGATGGAGTTTAAAAGGACGAAAAGGGAGGATCCTGAGCTGTAGCAGCAACAGAGAGGAGGTAGGGTAAAATAGACAAGAACCAAGGCACATCTAAGCAGCATCTCAAACACAGAGTAGTGGGTGAAATTCCCTGGATACCTGTTATCTGAGGTCACTGTATCAGGCTTGTAGGGTAGTTCTTAGTCATCAAAAAACTCATCATCCCAAAATGAATAACTACAGGTTGAATATGCAGGTAGAGCCCAATGGCAGGAGCTAGACAGCTTGACAAAGACTGCAAAAGAGAAGTGAATGTGAATGGCTTGAGACCTCCTGAAAATACTTTGGTACATTGAACAAATAGCCATGGCCTATACCATACATATCCAGAGAAGCACCTTGTAACATGTTTAGAACTCACTGAAGCAGACATCTAAAAAGCATTTTTCAAACTTTTCTAGATTAGATTTTTATCAGTGATTACTCACACTGATAAAACTTTCTCGATTTTTATGGGTCCTATAACTTGTTTTGCATCAAAATTACATTGCAGTAAATTCAATCCCATGTGTACTCCATCATGTTCTAAAACAGTTAAAGAATTCAACCTTCTCATTGGTTTATATTAATATCAAAAAATAAAGATGGCGAGTTAGTGTTGAAATATGTTATTTTGCAAGCAAATAAAATTTTTAATTGAAAATCATTTGTCTTTATCTTGAATATTATTATTAGGGAAGGGACATGTGGAACTTTTAGAAAATAGAGTTTCTTTCTTCTGCAGGTGTTTTCCTACCCCTAAAGGGGGGTTAAAGCAGAGACTCTGACCACCTTCTGTGTTGTATTAGTAAGTGTTCCCACAGTGCTTTCCAAGTTGTTTAATGGACACACAGTTCATCAGCTGGATGCAAAAGTTTCCATGACTCTTGTATTATGGTATTAAACTGTTTCTGTTTCAGATGGTTTAATTGAAATTAGTGCTTGGAGCAATTCTGAGAAGCAGTTATTCTTTGCAGCAGTTCAGCAGTTTACCCGGTCTTTAGATTCTTCTTTCTTTTTCCTTTTTTTTTTTTTTTTTTTTTTTTTTTTTTTTCTTAATGTTGTGTTCTCCGGGTATATTTCTCTTCAAAGACATGGTTTGGCTGCAGAAACTATATGTTAAAATAATACCTCATTTAAACTAATCTCAGAGGGTGAGACTGTATTTGAACTACTAATGTACAGAGCAACTAGATGTGGTTTATAGGTCAAAGTATAATGGTGTGAGCATTTTTTGATTGGTACAAATTCTAACCACAGTCGTCCACTTGGCTCCAAGAATCCCATGCACTTGGGGAAAAATAATAATGTGTTTTTTAACGATGCCAAAGTACTTCAGGATATTGCTTCCCCAAATATTAATTCTTCTGTGCAAGTTCCACTTTCCTCTTAGTGCTGCCCCCAATTAAAGCTTTAAGCACTTAACCTGTAGTTGTGAAAAAAGCAGTTTATGATGGGTGTAATCTTATTCCCAGAGGTCTAATTATCTCAGTTGGTTTCCAATTAATCCATGAAGTTGTTAGGTCTTCCTTTTAATTAGATCTGTTCTTCTTGAAGAACAGTTTTATTTTTCATATTTCACTTTATTATTTCCTTCACTGGAACCCTGCAGGGTGGGAAATCTACTTTGAAATGTTCTTATTTGTTTGATTGCTGGTTGATGCTTAATGAAGATGATGATCTTTACCCTCAGTTTGCATTAAAGTTCAGTTTGGAGATTGGAATACAAGTCCTTTAAGCATGAAAATTAAATGTAAATATGTACTAAGTGAGAGAGTGAAGACCTCCTTTGTTCTAAAGATACTATTTTAATTTTTTTTCATGTTAAGGCATAATTGTCTTTGATCAAATCTCACAAAACTGAAATTGAGGTGTTCCTAAACACATTCGGAATTAAAATTTTACTGAGTTTATAGTAGGCTTTTATTTATTTATTTATTTATTTAATGGGTATATTTAAGAAGATGCATATATGAGGAAGTTGGATATAAAGTCTTATTTTCCTTCTCACTTTCACCTGTGAAAAAGTCTTTTCATATGACAGGAATAGAAGCTGCGTTAAGTAGTCACAAAAAAACCCCCAGTAAATGGATTATTATCTGAAGACTGTTGGGAATTTCACTTACCCCTCACTCCTGTGTCAGCTCTGCATGATAGGAAGCTATATTGGTTTATCTGACAGTGTCCTTTCCTCTGTTGTGTCTCAGTGATATTCCCTTGCCTTACTCCATCAAAAAATCAGCTTACCCACAGGAATGGTGACTCACTTCTAGGAAAAAATGATCATATGTGTTCTTCTTAACTGTGGAATTTAACCAATCAATGAAACTCTATTCAATATATATGTTACATAGTTTCACTGACCAAAATGTTTTCTTCCTGTGATATGCAATTCTGTTTTAAAATCAGCATCAATTTGCTATTTATTTTTGTATTAATTTTGCAGACAGTGAAATAACTGTCAGTTCAGAATTCACCATACCATTTAGGGATTACTCAATAATCAGTTAGTATTTTTCATGCATATATTGTAAAGTTCATGGAAGAAAGCAGTATTCACTAAGACAGGAATAAAAATAATAACCACTCATCTCCACAAACATGCATTTTAATGAAATTACATAGCCTACATAAATGAGAATGGGTAATAATTTTAGAGAGATGAGGCTGTGATATATTTTTTACAGTAATTGGTGGTAGTGTAATGTAGCAGTGAAGGAATCATCATTTTGTGGTTCTAGGAGGAAAAATACATAAAAATACTGGGTTGTCACGTGCCTGGCTGCTAAGACATGTATTTCTTCCATCAATAATTAAGAACGATGAAAATTATTTATAATTCCCTCAGGTTTCATTGTATCCCTTTAGACCTCAAACTTTGCAGAGATGCTTTGTCAGATGTCGTTCATAAATAGGAGGTGATGGTGTTTAGGATTCTAAAGAGAACAGCAAGGAAGAGACAAGGAATATGCATTGTCTTCTTCCTGACCTCTGGATATTAGTTAAAAAGTGGAAGTCTGAAGGATTGTTTCAGCTCTTCAGCTTTTGTGTACGTCTGTGACCAAGGTTTTTTATACCTAAGCTCTTCAAATCTTTTGCTGTAGAACAATATGGGTAGAAAAAGCTTGGCATTCACAGTGTTAAGAACTTACCTCACTGATGTTTTTTTTCTTTCTCTTGCAAGTGTGATAAGCAGACAAGTGCCATGTGACTTTTCTTCCACTACCACCTTAGAGTGGTGGAAGAAAAGACCTCAGCAACTGATGCTGTGGTCTTGACATTTAAACCTTACAAATTTTTAGGATTTTGCTGGGTCTGGCTCTTTTCTGGTCCTGTGCTGGATGTCCTGCAATACAGGAACTCCTTTTACCATTCACCAGAAGCAGTTTGTGTGGAGCAGTTTGTGCGGAGCAGTTTGTGCAATTTCAAGCCTCTACACTTTGTAAGCTAAGTCTCAGTCAGTGAACACCAGCTGTATTTTCATTTCTAAAACTTGCTCCTGATTCAAACAAAAATGTTCATACAGGTTTTAACTGATCTGAATATAATGTGGGTTTCTGGCAGTCAAAAACCATTTTGTATTCCTGAACTGTTGGTACCACACTGTTAATTTTATCAGAAGCTGTATGTTACGTGATTTTCCTGCTAACGTGTACTTAGTTGCACACTCTGCAACTAAAGTAACTTTTTCATTTCTAAGGGAAATATTTAATAAACACAAAACCAACCAACCAACCAAACAAAATGCTTAGGGCCAGATGAAACTGTGGCAGGAAATTGAACGTGGTTGTAGCTACCTTTTAGGAGTATAAGTGAGATATAACACATCATTGCTGTGAATTTGTGCCTGAATATTTAAGTTGAAATGGTAGTGAAATGCCCAGAACTTTTTGTGGTTGAACTTCACATATTCTGGTAGCTGTTAATTTAACCATATTAGCTATCCTAACATCAGGTGTTTTAATTACAGCTAATATGTGCACCATATGTGTACGAATATTTGTCTAACCTAAAGAAAGCTGGTGTTTTAATGGAAACAGCTGATGTTGGACCTTGCTCATACCTAATCCACAGTGTTTAGACATTATGGTAGGACCTTCCCTCCTTTTCATCTATCCTAATCTTAAACTTTCATCATGATGTCACGATCTCAGGTCTAGCAGACTAGCAATGATGCAAAACTCTTTTAGCTAATGCCATTGATGCACAAAGAAGGTGGGCACAGGGGATGAAATAGGACCAACTGCTACACTTTTTTTCTGCATTAGAAATAATATCTTTGCTGATACCTATGAAACTGGAAGTCTTGGAGAAAGAATAGATTTAGTTTGAAAAAGCATTGTAGTTTTCTGAGAGAAATCATAGGCTTCTGCTCCACACAGACAAGGATGTAAATTTGCCAGTGGCTGGCATGACTCTGCCCCTCAGTTATCAGTGCTCCCTTAAGTAAGTGAAAAGAAAAATCAAGTCCAGCCCCAGAGCAGTGATCCATGCAAGTTAAGTGTACTTCAGGGACAATGTGATAAAGCCGAGGTTTTGGCTGTTGGCAGGTAGATTAAAAGGAAATGAAGAAAATACTAATTTTGCGTAACTAAAAGAATTTATGCAAGTATTTTTAAATCCCCAGATATTTAAAAAATACTATTTTGTGGTATATATTATTTCAATTAAGTATGTGAAATTTTAAAGTTGATTTTTATTAAAATGGGGTTCTTAATTACGAAGTCTAACCTGAAATTGCTCAGACAGACCTTTGTTCATTATTCGGTAATTAGAAAGGCACCATTAGCATCTATGCTGTGAACTTTTCAGTGTAGTTCAAGACACATAGTAGTATAGCCAATTAAAACAAAAACATTTAAGTGGGTAAGAAAACTATTAAAGCTAATTCATTAGACCTGCATATTTTGGGGTCAGTGGTACAGAACATGCACATCAAAGCAGAAAAAGCTTGGGTTGCTAATATGCCCCAAAACACTGAAGTGAGCAGCATTGCAGATTGTGAATTTGAGAGGTAGGGCAGCCTTAGGGTACTGATTACATTGATGAGGATATGGTAATGACTTAAGCAGCTGTCAGGAGTTAGAGACACCAAAATCCACAAGGATGTGTGGCTAAGTAACAGATGCCTTTAAAACTCTTTGGTTTGCTACTGTTCAGTAACTTAGAGAAAAACTTCAATGAGGTGACCTCCACAGTATTTTGTACATAGATTAGGGGGTTTTTCAATTTTCAAAAGACTGGTTTCTTTCAGCAGTGGATGAGCTCAGAGAGATCTGATTTTAAGACCTGCCAACACCTATGTCAGGTCAGAGAGCAGAAAGGAGGGAAAAAGATGATTTTGAGGAATGCTGAATAATAAATTAAATCAATACAGGGTCTATACAATGCCTAATACAAATTCATCTGAGAGGAGACACTGGTGATCCTTGAAGGTCTCTTTAACGCCAATGTTACGCTGGACAAATGTGGTCAGTTGGTCTAATGTCCAGTGGTATTGCAAATATTTTTGACAACCTGACCAAAACCTGCAGGCCGAGAACCAGTGGTAGAAATAGATGGGTCAGCAACTTGAAGTAATCTAGTGACTGAAATCATAATTTGCTTTCAGGGAAATTTGTTTTCTCTCACAAAAGTTGCCCATCTAAAAGTTAGGTGCTAGATCAAAACTATTCATCCAGGGCTGTCTGTGGTCAGTGGAGTAAAATAAAAATCTCAAGGGAGTGAATTGTGCTGTCCAGGGGTGTATTTTCTGATGTTTGAATTATTTTCTGGAGGATCTTTCTCTGTTGTCTATAAAGGTGGGCTGGATGAGCAATTTAAAATTGATGTCTAGCTAGTAGAACGCTAAAATAACAGACTGAGAAAGAGGGGTTAAGTAATGATGTACTTGTGGCAAATTACCCAGTTGGTACAGCTGGATAACTATCTGCCCATATCCTATTCATTTTTCTATATTCCCATACTCCAGTACTTGCAGGTCACTTATTAAGTGCATTGAGTCAATGGTCTTTTTTTCCCCATGCTGTAGTTCCCACAAATGTTCCACCAATAAAATGGAATTGTGCTACTTGGACAGTATTGTCAGTAGCAGGGCGCAAAGTGGTATTGGCCTCCAGAGAGGTGTGGGCAATCACTGACACCTGACCTCAGTTAAGCTTTATATAAAGTGCTGAAAAGGCCTCATACTGATTATAACAATTCTTCGGGGATCACCATCCTTCCCTCCCGCAGCTCATGTACAGCTCTTTTAATGAGCAGCTCAGTGATCTTGTCCACAGCGAGGCTGGAAGTGAAGATCATTGAGAACCAATCAGTGCTGTGATTAATCACTGTTAACGCAAGAGCAGGGCACTGCTGACTGTTGGTATGCACTGTTTGATTTGAATGCATTTATCTGGGGAGGTGGGAGTCTCTCTTTATTCTGACAGAAGCAACCCCGCTGCTTCCAACAGCTGCTGAAATCAGGCATGTTTCATTGCTATTAATTCAATGCAAGAAATAATTATCATTGTGCTGAGGTGCTGGACACCTGTTACTCTTTCTTCATTGAATTCTAAAGTCAAATTAATAAGATTCATACATAGTCAATAAAGTTTTACTACGTAAATGGTTTTGTCCTGGTCAGAGTTCAGTGCTTTCATTTTACCTTGGAAAATGATGTAGGAGGTATTCAAACTAGCAAGACTGAAGAGTAAATGAAAAAGTGTGTAGTTCTCCGTTATAACAGATGTGAAGAGCTCTGTATGATGATACTCAGTGTGATAAAAATCAAGGATTTGCGTATCATTCTTGCATCTCAAAATTACACTGCCTTTTCCCTACTGTTTTTGGCAGAACATTATTAAGATTTTCTTTTGCTTGCTTTGGCTCCCTATTGAAGATGATGGATGGTTACTTCCTTTTGCTGTCAGCTAGCCAGTGAATAGCCAATTGAAAGGAAAGGGATAAGGGACCAAACCCCTTTCCATTTCACAAAGTCTTAGAATTTTAACTGGGAAGGAAAGCATTAAATCTATTCCAAATCTATTTAGTGTAGGTTGCCATCCATCACCCTGGTATATGAGTGCCTTCTAAATGAAATAAATGGCAGTAGAGAGTGTGTAGCTGAACAATAGCACTCTTCTTGTTTGAGATAATTAAAAACCCCATCAGGCTCACAACAGGTTTTTATTGTTTGTGGAATGATTTGCTTTCCCCTCATCCAAATTACTAAAGTACAAATTTTCAGTATTAAGTACATTTGTATAGTGAAAGACTTTATTCAGAAAATTGCTCAGTAGAAACTTATGTTTTAGAATTTTTAGAATTTTGTGACACAAAGATCCTCAAGATTTATAATTTCCAAGTTCTTCTGAGAACTTCCTTCATTGACACCTAGTTTCCAGTTGGTATTTTGGACTCATAGTTACCATTATAATCTGAGTGTACCTATCATAAGGAAGAAATGACGATGATGTTATGTGTTGGGGTTTTAAATTGATTTTATTTTTATTTAATTGTAGAGTGTTTATAATAATTTGTGCGAAGATTACTTAAGACCAAAAGAGAGATTTCTCTAATTTGCGAAAAATTTTTATTCCTATTCTGACATGATTTTGTATAGCTTGGAAGGTTACACATTTTCCCTAAATAATTAGAAGCTGTAAGGTGGTGGTTATTATTATTATTGTTGTTGTTGTTTTTGTAATACTTCTTGCTGGTGTTGTTTTCCTTAAAATAGATGCTGTTATTATATAGGTGGCATCTGTGCTCTTTACTGACTGTAGAATATTGGTGAAGTGAGTGTTCTGTTCATATTTTTAGGGGAATATGATCAGGCTACATACAAGAAACAGTTCTGTCTTCTGCTTTTGGTAGTATGTAAGATTGGGAATATTTGGTTATGCAGATATTTATGTTTTTTATTTATCATTTTAGTTAATGAATTGCTGTTAAACTTTTTATGGTGTCAGTGATGTGATCAACACAGGGTCCACAAAATTTTGCCTATTTCAGATAGATGGTGTCTGTTTTACTAGTTATCTGAAGGCTGACTGAATGGTGGCTTTTTATTATTTTTCCCCCTTCTTTCTTAAAGACTGACAGGAAGTGAATGGTGCAGAAAATTAATATATAGAAAATGTTTTAGAAATTTAAATAGTTTTTTACATTCTTTGAAGAGAAACTCAAGAATTCCAGCTATTCTGAATACATTTAATAGAAAAGTGAATATAAACATTTAGCAACGTGTCTGATGTTTTATGTTTATATGTGATCTGCCTCCAGTATTTACTTGCCAGCAACACTTGCTCACTGCTAGTATTTCTCACGTATCTCATGCCCATTTTTTGCTGTTTCTATAGCCATTTAAGGTGTTTTGTGTGCTGTTCTGGTAGTTTAAAAACAGTAAATAATATGAAATGTTAATGAAGTACTTAGTAACCATAATAGAATACCTGCTTGCACTTTGATTGACAGTTCATTATATAAAATAAAGTCTTGATCAATAAGTTCCCAGCCATTTGTCTGGCATATGTAAAGACAGACTATTACAATTCCAATATTTCTTAGAATACCAGCCAGACGGAGACTGGTAAGTAGCTTGTAGACAAAAACGTGACATATAATGGAATGTTGGCCTGTTGGCATGAAATCTTAAGCTTGCTCCCTTTATACACTGCTTAAATAAACTGATTTAGAAAATGGAGATTATAAATATTGTTTGTTTCTGGATTACTTGTATTACCCACAGCATCAATAACCAATGGACCATTGAAAGACAGTTTTTCATATTACAAGGGCAAATAATCTGTGTCACACCAAGATGTTTTCGTAAAGCCTATGTTGTAATATGTATATGGCAGCTCTCCTAAGAAGAGGTGCTTAGTTCATATGGCTAAGTCAACATTAGTTGTCCAGGTTAACATTTTTATGATTAGGAAGTTAGATTTCCTTTCTGAAAGTAATCTTGGACCCTTGGTCTACTTCCTCATTCTGTCAGTGTGTGATCAGGTTCACAATGCTGTGAATGTTCCTGATTGTGATTTTCCTTTAAGATTCTGCTGACTTGATCATAGTCAAGCAACATTACAGAATAGTCAGCGGCACTTGGACAACTGATGAGCTTTGGCTAAAGTGTAGCTTTAGTCTTCACGAAAGATTGCAGTATAACATTTAACATATGGTAAAAATTAAAGTCCCAAATTTGAGTGTAGTTTTCAACTCATTTAATTTTACCAGCTTTTGAAAATGTGTTTCATGTGGCTTAATTTTCAAAATCATCCTCAAATAAGAGCTGTTCAGTATATTTTAAACCTGGTGTTTTATGTAATCATCTAAATATGAATTTTAGAGAATACTGAAAATGTTTCCTCCATGTTCTTGAAAATTTTATCCTATTTTTTAATTTCATTTGACAAATTACCAATGCTAATAAGAAAAGCTTGTTTTTGCTTGAGTTTCTATTTCCTGACAAAATATTATAAATGGGTATTAGAGAAGGATTAGTATTTCTTTTTCTTTTTTTTTCTTTGTTTGTTAGCAAGGAAGCCTTTTGAAAGCAGTATCCTTAGTTGGGCAAGTATTCTTTTTTTTTGGGGGGGGGGGGGGGGGGGGG
>NW_008237609.1:3717317-3729881 GCF_000691975.1 Corvus brachyrhynchos
GGGAGGGAAGGAAGCAATTTCTACTAGCTATATGGTGATTCCTAAGTTACTTGCATGCTTGCAGGCAGCCCAACCATTTCTCATTTTCTGTTACAGGCTCTCAAAGTTACAGTGTATGTTAAAGAACTGAAACTTGGGATATTATTAAAATATTCAATATTCCTTCAGCAACTATTATGCTATTGAGCTTGTGATTCTACAAATATTATCTCTTGACATCTCAAAGTTTGTCAATAACTCTTTGCATGCTGGGATGTGCAACATGCTTAAGAACTGCAACTATTTAATGATGCTTCATTAATTTCAGTGGAATGCTGGGAGGCATATTTTCCAAGTGACATACTTATATCACTGTTCTGGGAATACATCGTGTTTTGCAACAATTACAACATCCAAAGGGCAATAAATCAGTTAACTGTATTCCTCTAGGCTCAGAAAATGAGCTAAATTGCTGTTTCAGAAAAAAACTTCTCCCAAGCTCATTTAAAAGGAGGAGGTTTAGGAAATGGCAAGTGAGGTGTGTATATAGGCGTATTAGAAGGGCATCATGGGGGCTGGGAGCAGGATTCTTTCTGTCGCAGTATATAGCTAGAAATAATGACAAAAATGTGCTGTAAATAACCTATTGCTATGGAGCAAACTGAAACAAGAAAATAAAATAGGTACTTATGTTCTCTGCATTTTAATCAAGATGATGGCTCCACAGTTTTCTTCTTGCTGTGGAGGTAGGGACAAAAAATAGAACAAAATCCTGTGGTAAAAAATTGTTTTAACTCTTGATGTCCCTCTCTCCATTGTAAGTTTGGATCCATGTGAAGGTTTTGATCTCTGTGAAATACTGTGATGTTCTGAAGATAAAAATAACAAATTATTGAGTACCAAGGACTATTAAGAAATATTCCTTGATAACTGGAACAAACACACATATATATTTATTACGCACATGCATTTGTGATATATAATTCTCTAGGATGTTTTTACTATTTTCCCCCAAACTTTAGTGTCACTCTGCCTACTGTAAAATAGCACAGCAGAATTGTCAGGTACTTAAAAAAAGCCAAAAACAAAAACCCAACCAACAAAACACTCTACCAAAAAATAACTCCCTTAAATAGGGAGTTAATAAGCATTATACCCTTATAGCAATAATCTTTATTGTGAGATATGCTAAAGCGTATCGCAATATTCTGTGGCTTTGAATTGTTGGGCTTTAATGGTGGGATGTGTGAGTGCATATATATACACATACATCTATCTATGTATATGCATATCTATAGATGTGAATAGATACATGCCCCCATTTATAGCTATCTATGTATATCTTACTCAAGTTCATTAAGGCTGATGTCTTCAGAAAGTCATACTTTAAACACACTTGTGCACCCACACATCAACACAGAAAATTTCTCACTTTTTATAGTCATAGGGAGACTTGATAAAGAATTCAGTATCTCACAGGCAAGAGTTCTTCATATAATGTGCAGAAAATGTGTTTGGATCCTGCTTCACCTTTTATTTCTATACAGGCAAAGAGCTTTGAAACTAAGAAACTTTTATAGGTGTAAAAATATGTAGAAATGTCTGCTATAATTAAAATACAGGAAAATACTGGAGCATAAAGAAAGGGAAATCATATAAATGAAGTACATATTTCCAGTCCAGTGGGCTGACTGTGGAGATTGGGAAATGTATCTGCAAAAATATTGACAATTTGCTACAGTTCCGGAGACTGGGTAAACTGCAAAGATTCCTTCTAAAATAAGACGCAGAAACAAATTTGGGATAAGCATCAATGTCAACATTCCATTGCTTAGTTGGACTGAAAGAAAAACTGTGAACATGACAGAATCTCCAATGTACCTCTGCTTCTAAATTTACTGTATTTACAGATACAGTGAGAAATGCATTGTATCTGTATTTAGCTAATTTAACTCTTGGGGAGGACTGATTAATATATTTAAATGAGTCATTTTCATATGTGAAGCTGCACCTCCCAGACCTGGTAACTAACCCCTAGAATTATTCATCGCTTTACTGTCGTGTCAAAACCACAGTCAAAGGGATGACTCCTGTTGACAGACTCAAGTGCACTTTCAATTCACTCACTCAGTAGTGGGTGGGATAAGACCTACATAATCTTGCAAAATACTTGTTTTTGCTTGATTCCCTGTTACCACAGCACCACAATCTGCTAGATATAATTAGCAAAGTAGACTGCAGCGTGTATTCAGTCTCATGCATAGAGCACATACAAACTGCAATGACACCTTTGGTTGAGGAGTACACCTGCACATCTCCCCCAGACACGTGTAAACATGTATACACTAATAAGGTGCCATAAAGCATCAGAGATTTTGGTATGTTTTTTCCTATAAATTCTGCCCTTTTCTTAATGTGAAATTGAATCATAGTCTTAAATTAGCCTATCTAGAAAACATGATTAAAATTAAATGTGTGTATATATTTTATATATATATATATACGTATCTGTGTGCCAGGGTTCTGCATCAGTTAATTTTGAGAAACATAAAATATTTTCTTTTTTGGAGGGGGGGGGGAGAGAAGAAAAAAAAGCCTTCATTGGAGCATCTTACTGATAGTTGCACTTCAGTAAGTGTTGCTTCTCCACCATACTTAATTTGATCAAGATCTGAGCCCTTGGGAGTTGTCCTTTGTATCAATCTGCAATAATAACCCAGACTGTGGTACACACAGAAGTGTGTTTTCTTTTTCTAATCTTACCTTTGAGTTAGAAATGCTGGCCATTGTAGGTTTTCTGTGCAAAGATTGGGTTGACAGAACATGGATTTGATTTCTGTTACTAGATAATTGAAAGGATGAGGCTCAATTCATGACAAGCCAGAGCAGAATGATGTGGACCAGTTGAAAAGAGTTCACTACAGGTGAGCTATGAGAATGATCAGTTGTCTAAAGAAAATATAATCCGTGAGTAAAGTTGTAAAGAACAGTGGTTGTTCAAACTAGACAATACCAAACTTGTGTGGGCATAACAAATAAAGACTAAAAACAGCAAGGGAGATTTAGGTTAGACATTAGGAAATATCTTCTAACAGTAAGGATGCCTAAGGACTGGGTTAGAGGTTTGAGGAAGGTTTTGAAAACTTCACTGATAAGAGTTTTTGAAATTAGACTGATACCAGCTGGGATAGAAACAAGTGTAGTTCTTTCTGTGAGGGGAAATGGGATAGAAAATATGATCTATTGATCTTTGTAATAGCCTTTTTCGTCCATGATTATATCCTCTGCATCTCCTCAGGATTGCTTTCAGTTCTCTGAATTAACTAAAATATATAGGGAGTTCTTTGTTAGAGAAAAGTTTTATTTGGTATTTTTAAAAAGAAATATATTTTCTATAAAAAATACTACTCAAGAACTGTTGTGGGCAAATGTATAAACTGTTGTTTTCTGTTGTAATAAAATTTTCATTTCTTAAAAATTCCAACAAGAAGGTACTAGTATTGTGCCTTCTGTTATCTTTTAAATTCTGTTTTGTTTGGTTTGGTTTTTTTTTTTCCTTAGAGGTGGGAGAGACATTTAGATCTGGTTTCTTGTATTTATTTTTTTTCCTCTGGGCACATGATAATTATGTGTACATGAAGATAAATGTTTGGGTTTTTGAAATGAGTAGCTATGAAAACAATTTGATCATCCAGTTGAAATTTTATCAGAACTTTGAAAAACAAACATGAAAATAATGATGTTTTGCCGCAGAATTCCCATTAAATTCCTCATGGAGAGATCTGACTTAATAGTGTGGACAGTTCAGTTGAACTTGAGCTATATGGTACATCCAGGATGAGAAACGTGAACTAGCAGCAGGATAGCGGCCATTATCTTGTCCTTCCTTAAAATGATTCCCAGGAAAAATGCTGCATGAAGAAATATGGTTCATATATAGGGGGTATTAGAACCAGCCTTCAGCTGAATCAGGAAGAATTAGTTTAAACAGGGAGGTGAGGAGGGCATTCTTAGGACCTGGCTTGCATAGTGGGAGGTTAAAGTGCTGGAAATGGAAGTAAAGACTCTAAATATTGGTTTGGCAATGGATTGACAGTCATATGCGGGTTACACATTTTGGAACTGATAACTTACTGAATTTTTAATGGGATTTTATGTTATGCAGACATCCTTTTACCGATGTCTGCATTTTTCCCAGTCAAATAATATTTTACATTAATGTGGCATGTCTGTTTTGATTTGGTTTTCAGGGAGCTATTCTAGGGTTTTAAATCAAGCAGTGAAATTGCTGCTGTACTATATGCAAGTTTGTAAGTGATTAGTAATATAAATACCTATTTAATTCAGTTGGTTGACAGAGGTATAAAGTTGTACAATTACAGATACAGAAAAAAACCTCGAGCGATCCAAATGTAGCATATACTATTTTTATTTTTTTTTTTTTTTTTTATGAGAGGTAGGGTATGTCTGAACAGCAAGAAAATAGATAAAGGAGATTTGTCAAGACATGGAGGGAAAACTGTCCCAGGTGGCTGGGTGATCACAGAGAGCAAACTCTACAAAAGTAATGAGATTTTGTGAAAGGATGGAGCTGCACCGCAATTGCTGGAAAGATGATAGATAGTCAGAAAATATAATTTCAACCAACTCATTGAGTTTCTATTTGTTGACTGGTTTTAAGGAATGATGTTTTAACTTAAGCATTTCTTCTTTACAAATAATTAAGTTAAATTCCACTAATGCTTTTACAGTGTGCAAAGTTTTAACCTCCAAATTTAATATCTTTGCACTTTATGTAAGTTATACTGTATTTCTCCCTCTCACAGAAAAGACTGGCCTATTAATAGTGTCCTTTTGAACATATGGGATTATATTCTGTCAGTACTTAAACAGGACATGGTTCTTTTTTTATCCTGAATCCCACTTGTACTTGTAAACTGATGATGCAGAGTTATCAGTGTTAATTTTGTTACAGAAATCTTGCCAGATCTTTCTCATTGCCTAATGATTATCTGTGCTCTAGCTTGTATTCTATCAGTTTCCCAGAATTCACTGTTCTTTTAACCTTATTGAGTGATTTATTTTTGCACTCAGCAGGCTCTGAATATTCATTTTTTTTTATACCACAGAATCGGATTTTTACATGCATCTGTTTTTGCAATTTTTAAAGGAAAAGAAATATGTGCAGCCTCTTTCAGATTTTTTGTGGTCTTTTTGCAGAAATCTCCGCATCCTCTCTGATTCTGACATAGGGAGGATGGAAAATGCCTCTAAACAACTTGAAATTCATGATTTTTACATTTATTTTAACCAAAAATATGAAATTAAGTATTTTTAAAATAGAGATACAAGTAAAAATACATCTTTCTTCTCTTTTGGACTCAGGTTATCTTTTAAACATTAAGAAGTTATTTTTCCTCAAAAAACATTTGTCCTGCTTCTGCATCATCCCCACCTTGCCAGTATTGACCATTAAGTTAAAGGCCTGTGGCTATTTCTTGTATCATTCTGTTAAATGTTTATATAAAATATGTAGGCATGCTCAAGGAAAATGACATATAGCATACACAAGAAAGTGCTGATAAATTAATATTGGGCTACTTAAGTCATATATGGTAATGTCTGTCCAATATGTGATGGATAAAAATTAATTCATTTAGCAGTACATGGAGAAAAAGAAGAGCCTAGACATGATTCTTCCTTTTTATTTTTCTTTTTTGTTGTTGTTGGTTTTGTTGTTTCTGTTTGGTTTTGTTGGTTTTGTTTGTTTGTTTTTGGGGTTTTTTTTTTGTTGTTTTGTTTTGGGTTGGTTTTTTTCAAATGGGATCAAAAATTCTCTGCAGATGACCAAGAACTAAGGCAGAGGGCTACTTAAAATACTTGAGATATTAGGAGAAAAGGATTTTAGGTTGTTCCATTATTTTTAAACAAAGAAGTTGGTAAGCTCAGATAAAAGTTCAGCATTGGAAGGATTTGAGCACTTGGCAATAAAGCATTAATAGCTTTGGTGGGAAAATAAAATCCACAAAAGCAGACTGAAATTGGAAGATACAGTAATGCTGATTCAATTTGCCAGATACAAATTTCTTCATTTTTTCATCAAATGGGGATGCTGCCCAGAACAGAAGTACCAGCTGAAGCAGACTTTTAACATCCTCATTCTATTATAGATATTTAATGGAGTTTAGCTTGAGTTATGAATAGCAAAAATCTATCAACCAAGAGTGCCTTGTATAGGCTTAGGGAATCAAAACAAAAGTCGTGCCTTTGATAGGGTATTGCTCTGACAAGTGCACCAACACAAAGTTAGCAGGAGATTTACTGCACTGCAGTGTTCACCTTTCTACTGACTAATCTTTATGCAAGGTTAGAAGCTCTGTGGCTTCTGGTATGTGTGAGACTCAAAAGTGTAAATAGTATTGGGTTTTTCGGAGATGAGTTAGACAGTCTTGACCCAAGTGAAAAAGATAGGAAAACTCAAAGGTGTGATTTTTGCAATTTCTATAGATACAGTCCTTGTGAATAAAATCTCTGTGATCTCTGTGGGAATTCTCTACTTTCTTCCTGACAATGAGAAGTAATCTTGTTCCGTCAAAATACCTTAACATAATTTTCACAGTGGAGATAGGATATGAGTTCATGATTATGGGAACCAACAGTTACTTACAATAAATGCATCATTAGTATTTGGCACTTGCAAGTATTAAAAAATCCTCCAAAACCCTTAATTCCAAATCATCTGCAGGAAAATTAAAACTAGAGGTATTTTAGTGAGGTTCTCTTGCCCCCCCTAATTCTCCACATTAAAAATTGGAACCCCGTTCTGTTACATTTTAAAACAGTTCAGTATCTGCTATGGCATGCTAGGAAATCTGGTTGTTGTTTTTGTTTTTTTTTTCTTTTCTTTAGAAGCTAAAGATACTTGCTAAGCCATTTTTGTCTTTTACTGCAATCAAAGATTGTAAGTTTAATTTCTTGTCTGCGTCAAAAAGACTTAAGATTTTTCCTCACATGCCTGTTGTTCGCTGGACACAAATTATCAGGTTTATAAGAATCTTCTAAAAAACAGAGACAAAATTTAAAAGGAAAAAATAGTAATACATATGAACATCCAAATCTTTGGTGATTCAGGTTTCAAAGAATTCTTGAAATAAGATCAGCTTTTACTATTTTAATAGTCCACTGCACCTAAACAATTACAGTATCTTAGTCATTTCAGTGGCTGAGAGGAGCAAATTGTAATTTTGGTGATATAAGGGAGGAATTGATTTGCATTGATCAACCATTTTCATTAAGAGTGCTCTGTGGTAGGGATTTTGTATTTTTGTATAAAACATGAGCAGAGTTTTAACTTTTACATAGAAGCCATTTATCCTAACTTTACCTTTGCTCTAAGCATTTCTTTTATTCAGCATTTCTTTTATTTTACAACTTTAGGAACATTCCAGATAAACGCTCATGGAAGCATGAGGAAACATAGTAACAGAGATGTTTTATCACTCAAAACATTGAATGTTAATCTCCTTACTTTTTTTTAGAATGAACCAATATATTTTGTTTGTTCCTCTCAGCCTCCAACTGTCAGAGCAACTATGAGAATCGAGGCTTTTCCATACTAAGGCATGCCTTAAAGTAGCTTGACTGCTTGATGTAGAACCTGGCAAAATAAACAAAATTGTGTCCTAGAAATGAAGGGAGTTTGGCATGAATCCATCAGCAGTTGACAGATCAGGATTAGGTGGCTGACTTTTAAAAGGGATTTGTTCTTCTCATCACACCTATTTCTACTTTTCAGGCTATTTTCCTGGTAGATTATATTTCTGAGATGTTCTGGTGTTTCAAAAACATAGAAAATAAAATCTCTACTCCATATTTCATATACTTTATTGTTGTTTTTTACCATCTTGTAATTCAGAGAACTTTCTCTGTATGAAAAAGAGCTATCTACTTCTATTTCATTTTATTTTATTGCCTGGTTGCTGTTTTGGTTGGCCTGGGTATTTAGCTGAATGTTGTCTGGTGGTGTTGCTCCTTTGTGGAATCTAAAAAGCTCAGAATCATGTTTTGAACTGTTAGTTATGCAAAGCAATTGTAGAAATAAAAATAGACACAAATAATCATCCTAAGCCTGGGGAATACTAGAAAGTTTTCATCTCTTGTATTTGATGTACATGAATTGTGTAAGGCTCTTGTATGTAATTTAAATAGATAGTTTTAAACATGGTGATTTCCTTTGCCGAACTAGCAAGCTTCCACATTCTGTAAGGATCCAGTATGTATGGAAAACAGAAATATATAATATTAAAAGCTGAGAGAAAATACATTATTGGGGGCATATAAGGAGATAGAAATTAACTTACTCCAGGGATAAATAAAAAAAACTGAGATAATCTGGAGTCCTTTGTTTCTAGATATTGGAGAAGGCTTTTTACAACAATTTTGGGAGACTTCACTACCTTGGACTGAAAATATTTTAAAAGAGAAACGGTGGTTTGAGATAGAGTAACAAATAGCCAGTTTGATTTTAAAAAACAATCCTAAAGAATTATTTCATTTCCCTCAGTAAAAAGTGCAGAAAAAAACTTTTTCTCTTGTGTTTTCCCCTCTGCATCTTTGACATAATGGCATTTAAAGCCTCATTATGTTTTGAAGTTAAAAATGTTGTCTTAAGATATATGAGCATGACAGAACAATGCTGTATGATTTTCCTTTGAAGCTCTGAAAAAAATTCTTCTCATCACATTGTGTGACAATTTCTTAATAAGAAGATGTTGGTGGAGTGGAAGCTCAATGATTTTTCGTGTGAGTGGCAAGGGTTTTCTTTGCGTTAAAAAGACTGTGAAAGTACACTGTAACGTTTATATTGATCTAGACACTATCTATAGCTGTCTTTATTACATTTTCTTATTTTGGCATAATTTATTTATGACTAAATTACTCAGTGGAGTTTCAGGAAGATTAAAAAGAGATTTTCTTGTTATTGTAAATCCCCTACAAAAGCCAACCCAAAAACTTATTTTAATTGTTAAAAGCTTTACTAGTATAAGAGGAAACTCAGGTAAAAAAAGCGGGTATGACAAATGTAGTTCACAAAAGACCTGCCTTAGCAGAATACACAGTGTTTACTTAGGAACACATTATCAAATTGCATGTTGATCAAATGAAGTCTTATCACCACTAAATTATTTATACTTCAGTTTAAAATGTTTTAACATTTTAACAGTTTTAACAAATAAATGTTAGAGTGACCCATACTTTTTTCTTTCTGAAAAGACAAGTATCTCTAGCTGTCAAAAGCTCTGTATCATTTATGAACTAGATTTCAGTCTGATTTGTTTTAAATTAGATTGCTTAAATATATTTTATACACAATTCAAAGATTCATGAAGGATGGAAAAATGCAGCTTTGTATTTAAAAAAAAAGGAAAAAAAGTCATTTGGGACAAAACTCCACCCATTCACCGTTCTGGTAACTCTCTGGAAGACAATATAAAGCTGTAGATCCTGGAGATGTCATGTATCATGACAGGCAGATGTTGAAACTCACACTTGACACTGTGTTTGGCCCTTCATGAACAAGTATCAAACTTGCTCTTCTGCAAAACCATCCACTAGTTCAGTGTGTTAAGGTGTTCTATCGGAGCAGCCTTTCTGTGAGGTTCTGGCACTTGCCAGGCTCCGTGTGTTTGATCTCCATCAGACTCTTCGCTCTGCCGTGTTAGGCACACCTGGGGCTGAGGCAGTCTCACAAGCAGATCTGCTCACTCACATTGTCTCAGTGCTGTTGACTTCATGGGAGCTATGATGACACTTGCTGCCTAATTTAACTCCTATCTTACTTCAGAGGATAATCTGATTTAACAGTGATTTACATTGTCTGTGCAGGAGTGTAAATGATTACTCAAGGTACAACATCACAGAGGATCAAGTGTTACCTCTTGAGAATGCTACATTGATGAGATACACATTGTAGAATTTAATGCATAAACCAAGGTCTTTTTGGTGTACATGCTTTCTAATTAGGGTTCTTCTAGAGTTACTCTTTTATAGACAAATTTTTTCACAGTTACAAATATTAAAAATCTGGAACAAACAGGGGAAAAATATTCACAGTGCAGTATCTTTTCCAAAGTGTATACTTTTTCCCTCATTATTCGATTTGTATTAATTAAAACTAATTCCTGTGTGGTCAAAGATGCAAGGTGAAAATTTCTTTAGGGTAGTTCACACTATATCTTAACACCCTGGTGTTTTATTCTAATTTTCACATTTTCGCTGCAATTCCTCATTGCTTTGGTGGACTGTGAAATTACTCTTTACTTGTATAAAATGGGGTAATATGCAATAGTCTGTTAAATGGAAGACCTTTTTTCCAAGTTTCAGTTTTTAAATTCAGTGTTTATGCTCTTTACATTTAAAAATAGTCTTATTTATACTCTGCCACAAAAGAAGTGAATGGATGTCACGATTTGAGCACTTACGGCACTCTGATCACATGCATTCCCTCTGGTGTTAACATGGTTAAGTAATGAAGGAATCTAACCAGCTGTCTCAGAATGGACCCATTAGCCAGAATATCCCTTCTAAAGGTCCAAAACAAAACCAGAAGTCTAATAAGGTAAACTGCAAAGCTCCTTGTTTTGGAGTTTGCGCCACTGCCTGCAGCCTAACAATTTTTCAAAAAGGTTGGTTTTTAAGATTCTAGTAAACCTGCTCGGTGTTGGTACTTAGTCTGTGGTTTTTTGCTTTGGTGGGCTGTGGAATTAATTTTGTGAGGTGGTTTAAATCAAAACTTATTAAAGACAAAGGGGACATGGTAAAAGGGAAGTGAAGACAACAAAAACAAGGAAAAAGAAACGTAACCAATCCCTATACATTACAAAGTTGACCTTGCATTAGTTTCCCATCTGGCAAAGAGGAGGTACTATTTTGCTAGAAGTTGGTTGCCTCTGCTTAGCCTGGGTAGGAATTATCTCACTCAACTCAGTTGTTTTAAAAATTGTAATAAACTGGACATTTAGCTCCTCCTGTGGTCAGTGGAAAGACATTGACATCAAGTAATTAATACACTTCAAAAAGAGGTGCCTGAGAGCAGTGGGAATTGTCTGGAAGAAGTCTTTGGACTGGATAAAAAGGGAGCCTATATAAGTATATTATACTTGGATGACTAATTTTAGATGGGGGAGGCTGAAATGCTTTGTTGGCAATTAGCCTTAATATGTCCCTTGCTGCATATACAGTTTTTCATACTTAAGGTATTTATCAAGTGCCCTGTACTCAGCATCATTTCCCAATTCAGTTATAGGAGTAATTCACAAAAATATTTAAGAATACCTAGAGGAGGGGCTATGCAGTATTTTTACTTTCTGCCCTAAAGCATCTGTAGGAAGTTCGCCACCTTATCTCATGTTTAGCATTTTAAAGGAAATTTTGTTTTTTCCTTCTTTCCTTACCAGTATATTTGGGGTGGGTTTTTTTGGGTTTTCTTGGGTTGTTGGGTTTTTTGGTGTTTTTTGTTGCTGTTGTTTGTTTTATCTGTACCTAGTGTTCTTGGAAATCATATTCTTAGATTGGGAATATCTATTTTCTGATTAATTTGGTCACAAAAATATTCAGATCTTTAACATAAGTTTTCAATTTTATAAAGTATAAGTAATGTATTCAAGAGCCTTTGCCACATAGAACATTGAATACTGCCATGATTAAAATATTTACCGCTGTAGAAAATAATTTTTGCTAAGAAAAGCTTTAAAAAAACACCAGTTTGAAGGTGAAGGAAATCTTAAAACACAAACTCCATAGGTAATATGGTGTTACATACTATTTGTTAATTAAGAGCAATAGGAGGTTGAGTTGCATTTTGTTTGTAGTATTAAGGTGAGTGTTACAGTTGGTAGAAAGGAAGAGCTTTTGGATATACAGATCTCTTCTTGATCCTATTATATACAGTACCAATTCAGGTATTTATGAAAACAATTGACACAAAGTATAATACTTAAACCTTCTGGAGTTTATGTCATATGTGTCATACGAGTGATACACCTATGTTTAACTTCAGTGCTGTGGTGGGATTGCCTTGCCTAAGAAACAAATTCCCACCCAGCCACTCAGTCACTACTCCTTCTGTGGGAGTGGGTGAGAAAATCATCTAAGAAGGCTGAGGTAAAGACAGAGAGTTTTCTTACTGGTTACTGACTTGGGAAGTATTAAATTTCTTGCAAATTAAAGTATGTTCAGGTAGTAAGGAACAAAACCAAGTATTAAACCAACACTTTCCTTCCACTTTAACCCATGCCCAACTTCACTCTTGGCTCCTCTAGCTTCCTTACCACCACCCCTCAAGCAGCACAGGAGAGTGGGGAATTGGGAACTGTGGTCAGTCCCTAACAGTTCCTCTCTGCTGCTCCCTCCTCTTCACACTTCTCCTCTCTTCCAGCAAGGGTCCTTCTCATGGGCTGCAGCTCTTTTAGGATAAATCTTCTGTGTAGGCATTTCTGCTGGCTGCAGGGGAATATCTTCTTTATTGCCTGGACCATCTCTCCCCTTCATTCTTTTCTCACCTTGGTATTCATATAATTTTCACAC
>NW_008237609.1:3730158-3778434 GCF_000691975.1 Corvus brachyrhynchos
TCCCCCGCTCACTACTCTGTTGTCAAGCATTTTGCTCTTTCATGAACATGCTTCCCCCAGGTGATGCCTTTTCCTGGTCTTAAAATCAAGAGGCATACACGGTTAGAAGGGGAAAAGGGATTTTACCTTGGTATTTATTTTAAGGATCTTTAGGTATACACGTCCAGGTCATATATATTGAGATGCACCCCGCCGAGTGTGTTGTGTGTGTGAGTGTGTCCCCCCCCAGCATTGGGTATAACATTATAGGTTTTCCTAATTAGCATATCTATCTAAGATTCCCCAATGAGAGGCTCAAGTGCGCCCCCCTCCCCACAGAACCTTCCCCTGGATGGCTCTATCTTCATTTACAGAATATGTTCTGGAGAGGACCTTGGGGTCTGGGGCACACTGATCCCTAGCTACAAAGCTTCTAAAATGTTTAGTCTCTCAGCTTGACAAACAAGTCTAAGAATGTATGCAAAAAGCACTAAGAATACAGAAGTTGTAAAAAAGGTATAACAGGGGTATAAAAGAAAAGGCAAAAAATCTTTATGCCATCACAGGCACCACCAGCTTGGCTGATGGGCTCAGCTGTGTCCTGTGGTGGTTCCATTTGGAGGCAGCTGAAACTGGATTTGTCTGAAAGGAGACAGCTCCCCGCTACCAAAACATTGCCATTTAGACCCAGCTGTCCAGAGAAAAAATAATGCCATGCATAACTAGCTTAAGTGTTGAGAAAGTTCTGACTGAACATTTCCATGAGATCTCCTTGGAGTAGCAAATGGACCCTTCCTGGTATGAAAAAAAAGATTTGAAGATTAGGTTGAAACAAAGACAGTGTGTTTCTTAGTGCATTTGGAATATGAATTGAGAATTCAGTCCTGTTGAATTCTCAGGCTTGCAAACTGGCTAATAAAAAGATGTAAACTTAGGAGGGAGAGAAGGCAGGTTTTGCAAACATATGCAGGACTTTTTTTCTGGTTTAGATAGTTGTCTCTATGTATGAAAAGAATGAAAGTCTCTGATCCCTGTAAGTAATTTTTCACTCCATTGCTGGAAGAAATGTTGAAGTAGTTGCAGTTTCAGTAATAGCCAATGAGTATTTGTAATTGCACGTTCTGTGACTACTACCTAGAACCATATATTAACCAATATATAGAACAATATCCATATTTGCCTGATCATATTTTTAAGAAATTATAGAGTCCTGCATTCTCCTTATAGTCTCTGTAAAAATAGGCACAAGGAATATATCCACTCCTGCCCAACCCCTCCCCCTGCTCCCCCCCGCCAAGAAAAAAAAGATTAACGAAACCCAGTAGTACTATGACAATATAAAAAAGGGGTAATGGCATAGTTTCTATTCATTAACCTGACTGGGCTTTGACAACTGTGTTCCTCTTAGCTGTTACTTTACAGAAAGAAATTTTCAGTTTGAATGTTTCATAACATTGTGTTACTCTATTGCATTGTAATATTTTTCCTTTTTCTAATACTTCACAGATAAGTGTAAAAAAGAGATCCTTCATAAAATGGATTGTTCATGAATCTAATAGTGAAAGAAGCCACTGTCAGTTATTTGTTTCAAAGACGAAAGAAAATACACGTCCTTGGCCTTGTCTGTGCTTCTGAAAGGAAGGCTAGCCTGATTATGTATATCTAAAGTGAGTGACTCGTACACAGTTGACATTTATAATGGTACATCTTGAAAGCATTCACCTTTTCCAAACTGACTTGGTCAAGATTATAATGAAAGTAATAACATGATTAGACCTGGTATTAACTCAACAGTGATATCATCTTAGAAATGCTTTAATTGTCAATGGTATAAGAAACCTTTGTTTAAATCTTAAAATATCTCCATGTTGCAAGATTATGTAATTTAAGGCACTGACCAAACATACTCATTGTAAAATATAAATTGCATTTGAATACAGACTGTTCTCCAAGTTTTGTGGGCTGCTTTTTTTAATTCATCCTTTGTGCAAGTTATTTCAGATGGGCAACCAGATGAATTAAAAAAAAAAATAGAGTGAGACATGGAAAACAATCAAGGTATTTTCCCTTTCGTAGCTAACCTTTCTAAAATCATGCTTGATCTTAAGAAACAAAATGAAAAGTGTTCTCTTCCATTAATACTGAGAAACTATTTCCCTTGATATACAAGAAGCAGCGATAGATTTTAAATAACACTGTGCATAGAAGAATTCTCTGGGGGGAAGCTTTTATTTCTTCTTGGAAGTAGCTAGTATATTATCTTCTGAGTAAGTAAGCCATACACATGCACAGTGTTTTAAGAAGATGTGAGATAGTCCACTTGCAAAACAGAAAGAGGACACTTGGGGCCCAAATTCATGTCACTTAATATGAGGCACTTAACTGAGATAGGTGAAACACAAGTGCAGCTGTGCCAAGTTCTAGTGGTTGGAGTCTAACAGATCTGAATTGACTTACTGAGATCCCTACATATCATTGCTGACTCTTCAGGAGCACCGGGCATTTTTAAAGGCTCTGCTTAGATGTTTTTTATTCCAGTGTCTTTTGGCTTTTGCTAACAGTGACAGGAAGAGGATGAACAATCATTTTCCTTTCCCCCTAATCATGGGAAATTGTCAACATAAAAACAAAGCTAACAATAACTGTTTGAGTTATCTCAAGGAAGCAAGCCTGAGAGCTGTGTCTGTAAAACCACTTTAGTGAAAGGTTAATGCTCGTTAGTGTGGAGTCAACAGCACTCTGATAAACCTCATAGTTTAAACTAAATGACAGAAAAAGAGCTACTACTACACTAGTGAGCATTACAATAAAATGTGATGCATTGCATTTATAAAAATAAAAACAACAGATTTTAGAAAACTGGATAATGCTTGCATTTATATATTACAAGCAGAGTTCTATCTGCATTTCTTCTTGCAGTCTCATATGTAACATTTTTGTTGCTAAAATACTATAATAAACAAGATATCATTGTTTAAGATCAGTATGGGACCTAGGTGGATAAAGATCAGGAAATGCATAGGTTGGCTCACAACAGCCTGGCAGAGGGTGGTGGATCTGGAGAAGGGGAAGAAGAGACAGCCTGTGGTTCACTTTCTCCATTCTGTAGGAATGCATGACTGATTTGCCAAGTGCAGGCTATTTGGCAAATCTCCTTCAAAAGTGATTTAAATCAAGATAGGAACTAACCTCAGGAAGAATGAAGCAAATGTTCTCTACACTGAAAAAAAAAATAATTTAAACTAAGGATGAGCAGAGGCCTACTTTTTTCTAATCTGCATGCCAGCCTTTTTCCAGGTAGTTATTGGGATCTGAACCCCAGATTGAAACCAGCTTTTAAAAGATTGAAGCAAGCCAGCATTAATCTAGCTAATCAGCATGATAAAATTTTCTTTACTGCTTAGTCACTAACAATCTAAAAGCACAGTAATTGCTTTTGGAGGATAAACATGGAACAGGGAATGAAAATAAGTAAGACTCTGAGAAATAAAAAGGACCAGAGTAGTCTGAAGTTAAAATTAGTTGTGGATTTCCATTTAGGACAGCTCAAGTTCCATTCGTCCTTTAATATTTCAGAGCTATAATTGGTTAAACAATAAAATTTAAATGCATGAGTGAGAGGGGTTTTTTATCATGGCTCCTGTTTTGTAACCCATGTAGGAGATTCTAATGAAAAAAAAAAGTTTCATGAGCTGGAAAGGGATCTTGAAAAGTGAGTGCCAAGAGACACATATAAAGATATAACAAAGCTGTTGCTTTGGTAGTTTGGATCAAATCTCACACATACCTAGCTGTTCACGAGCATAAGTTAAGTGCTTATTCCAACTCCTGAAATAATCAGTAATAACAAATATTGCCATCAACTTTCTGTAATAACTTTAGACATTTCAAACCAGAAGGATGCATAAGAGAACCCTAAAGATTTTTAAATACATTGGAAATAAAATAGAAATATTAATTATGGTTTTCATTATTTGTGTGTCCAGGTTTCTATAACTGCTGACCGTAGAAGGGACTTGTATGCTTCATTTGAACAGTACATTTGTTTGAAATAAAAGTTTTGAATATGAAAGTACTATATTTGGATTAATACTTGAGGTCTCTCGATAACTTTTCTCTTAAAAGCCCCAAGAATTTGAAAATTTTCCATGGAATCCTATTTAGTTTTCAGGGAACTCCCACAAACTATTACTGTATTTTTATGGTTCAGCTCATTTGAGTTCTTTCACCAGGAATGCTGTATCAAGGACTACAAATTCTTACTTTAGATACTTAATCTCACATTTTTACTCCTTATTTCATTAGTTTTTTAGAGCTGAAAGCATATGAAGACCTACTTTCTCTCCGGAAGGTAACAACATGTCAAGCATTTTCTGACTTCCCTATTTTAATGTATGATAACCCAAAGTGGTACACAACAGAACTCTAATTCGAGACTGAGTGTGATAGTTAATTATTTTTGTCCCCCCATAAGACCTGTGTAGAACAGTGAAAGAGTTAAGGACAGAGGAGGCCTGGTGGGACAATTTGAGGAGTGAGAAGCATTAAAATGTCAGTGTTATGACAAGTATTTTGGTGCTGTGTTCCTTCAAAGATGAGGACTAGCTGTGCTTTCAATTGGTTTCCGTTTCCTTGTTGTTGTAGCAGAACTGTAATTGGTTTCTGTGGGCCGAGTACTTCATCCTCCCTTTTGCAGCAACGCTGCCTTGCTCGTATAAAGGTGATGTACCTATTAATATAAAAGGAAATGTAAACACACTCCAAAAGCCTTTTTAATAAGTACTTCCAATAAGGAAAGCCAAATGCTGTATCTCTTTCTTTCTCTGTATATATTTATATATTTTATAAATACATCAAAAGTATTTGTACACCTCTGTATATCTCACAGTAACAGCAACTGGCAACCAGCCATTGTTTTTGTACAGTAAAACTGTCCATAAACTAAAGTGGTTCTGGATGGTGTAAGTGACCACTCCTGTAATTAAAATAAGTTAATTTTAATTGGATCACCTCAAATCACTGACACACTGTAGCACTTTGAGAATTTGGAGATACCTTTTTTTTAAAAGTAATTATTTTTGTTATGTTCTATCCTCTGGAAATGACATCCAAAACACAATTCCCTCTGATGTCAAGACATTTCATTTTCATGGGTACATGAGAGTATATGTACATGCATATGTACATTAATATTTTTAGATGTTTATAGTTTTATATATGAATTGATTTTTAATTTAGTCGGTGGAAAAAGTAGAGAGTAAGTAATAATTTGTAGAATGCTCAAACACCAAAATGGTTTGTTTTCCTTCAAAACAAAACTCATTTGGTTGACCGGTTAATTTAAGTACTCTAAGAGTGCCCCTATTTAACCAATTTGGGGTTTTTGGAAAAAAAAGCAAACACTAAAAATTTGGTATGTGCTTAATACAGGATAATGTATGGTAAATCAGAGTTATCAGACGTTTGCAAAATCTAAGTGTATCACTCACTCCACCTCCTGCTGTGACTTATTATGTGTGTTCAGATGCTTTCTTAAAAGCAGTTAATTTCTTACCCTAATCTTGCAAGATTTTTCCAGAAACAAATTAGTGGCAGTGATTCATTTCTTGGTGTTATTTTTCTTCAGTAGTATTTACCTTTTATTTCTACTTACTACATCATGTTGCATTTCCATAGCAATTTCTCCACTCCTTTTGCTTCAGTGGTTTTAAATTCTACATAGACCTCTCCCACTGGCATGTTTGTTCCTATTTTCTGAACTTTCTTTCAAGAAAAGGATGATGATGCCACTGATCTCCAGTTCTAGTAAGCTAGAACATTTTCTTTGTATTCTATGGTGCTTTTGTTACCCGAGTCTAAGCTTGCATTGGAAAACACACAGTCAATTTGCCTCTGTTGGCAAGTATTTTTCAACATCAGAACTAATAAAGTTTTTAACTTTTAGTTTCAGTGTTTATAATTATTTTACTTCAGATGTAGTTATCAAATGGAACTTCTTGTGGTCCATAGATTTAACTTTCCTTATAATAATTTTCTTTTCTGTTACAATAGAGTAATCTGCAATTTTCGTTACCTATTTACAAGGAGAGTTCAAAATGTTATTAGTCCCTAGTCTGCTCCAAACAGGATATATTATGCTATTCTATGCAGAATTTCCTTTTCTTGGACTAAACCATTATTGTTGACTCAAATGACCAAAACATATATATCTTCCAAATATAGTTGTTTTCATGTGTTTCCTCACAGGACCTTTCCCTGTCCCACCTTCTGGTTTCTTCTCTCTGATTAAGCATTCCAGCAGCTCTCACATCCTAAGAGGTATTAATAAGGGCCACCTGCCACTGTGACTCATTTAAAATGTCTCTGCACAGTTTAAGACAAGAGATAATAAATATGTCCAGGCCATGGGGGATCAGAAAAGAGCCAGAGACAGTATTGGTCAGCATAATGGGCAGTGGTCTCAGCATGAGGGCAACCTAACCTTATGCTCCATTATTCCTCTGTGTAAATGCTCAGCAAATGTCACAGTCCCATAAGCAGTTTGTGGCAGGTACCACATGCTGCTGTAGGTCTGCACATAACCACTGCAGAATTAGTTTTTAACCAGTGTTTGATACCCATCCCAAACACTTCTGAACAGGTTTTTCCCTACCAAAAAAATCACAATATTTCTTCTGTATATTTCAAAAAAAGTTAGACTTTCTTTTACTCTTGGAGGAGCATGAATATGCTTCTCTTTCCTGTAGTTTTGAATTATTCATTAATTCAGTCATACTTCTAGCTGTAAGCTACCCTAGCTGAAATTACTTCTTAAACTACTATTCCTTCTGTATATTCTGCACTTATTTTTCTGGGAAGGTTTTCCCATTTCCTTAGTAAAATTTCCTCTTTGATGATTGTACATGTTACCCTTTAAATATACAGATTTTATTTGTTTTAATCTAGCATGAAGTTGAAGACCATACAAACAAGCAGTGGATATAGCTCTGTAACACCTTTATGTAGTGAAGGGCATGGCAAAGGCAGTTGTTTTTGCATAGCGACAGCACACGTCTGAGAGAGTAATTTTGTACATGGCAAATAATGTGTTCCTGTCATGTTGTCTTATGTTTGGTTTTCTTTCTTTTAATTTTTTTGTTTGTTTGTTTTAAGTTGAAATAAGATCAGACACTCTCCAGAGAGGTGAGGTAATGCAGTGAATCTGATTTTGTTATGTTCCCAAAAATAATAATAAAAACTAAAACCAGAACTATTGTTTAACAATAACAAATAAAAAACACCCCAACTCCTAACTGAAAACCCACAATAATTGGAAAACACCACTGAGAAAACTGAATTTTGCTGTGCAAGAAGAAAAATTTCATTCTTTAATAAAATGCATTAAATAATACGCAATATTTTCTTAAGTATGAGATTTTACTTTCTAGCTGATTTGCTAGGAGCTTTCTTATAGTAGCATATTTCTTCTGAAGTATTGAAAATTTTCTTTCCAAATACTCTCGGCATTAGAAACAAACTTGAAGAATAAAAATCTGTTAACAGAGCAACACAGTATCTTCAACCTGAATTTACAGAATGTAGGCCACAGAGCAAAGTCACTACCATTGAAAGGAGTAATTCTTAATTTGAAGACATTTCCTACTTCTCCATATCAACCTCCAGAGAACAAGGATTCAAAAACCGGCGTCAGATTCATCTCAGTTGCACTGTGGAATAACATGAATCATCATCATTTTTTTTTGTCATTTTTGTGAACATTACATTCCTATAGAAATTCTGCCAACTTTGCTTAGATGAAATACTGACTTGGCAATAGCTGCAAATTAAGTAGTGTGGTACGATAGAGGGAGTGAAGGCTTGTCTGGAAGAGCAAAAAAAATATACTAGTAAGCCTGCTCGTATAGTAGATAAAACTCTCTTTCTCTCCCAATTTGAGTCCTAGGAATGTTATTAGTCTTAGAAGCATTATCTGTCCTTTGTACAGTCTGGCTGACTGTAAAGCAGATGCTGGTTTTATTCTGCTTTTCTCAAGCAATCATTTTCTACTTTCTCTTCTTGTTTAGGATGTCGCTCATCATTTGGAAATGATCAGAAACATTTCTTGCTGCCAACCCAGCCCAGCAGAACACTTGTAGAACTTTTCTGTGTGTCTCTGGAGAGCTAGCAGATAATTTGGGTTATTCAAGTATCCTGATGCAAGGACTGAGTGCAGGTGTTCATTCTTTTGGCCCTTTTCCTTTCATACTGATATCTGAAAAGATGGTGTTTGCCCTTTGGGAAAATGTCTTTGTCAACTGGCCATACAAGACATTTCAGGTTAAATGTTATTTTACATCCTAGGTGTCTTTGTTTCCAGCCTGTGGTAAGAGAAGCACGTTATCAGAAGGACATTTTATGGTATTTTCTTACTTTATTAAATATTCTTTAGGAAGATACTGTTTGTTTGCAGCTTCAGCTTGTCAGAGAAGTACAGTGTAAGTGACATGTAGGAAGGATCTCAAGTAGCAGAAAAAAGTGGACAGAAAAATCCCAAAGCTATTTTATATGCCAAGTCAAATGCTTGTAACTGAGATGCAGTTAAAGAGCAATTGTATCATTTGCAACCAGAACTTCTTAGAAGGTTTTTGTCACCAATCCATGGCTTTAGAATAAGCCTTCTTTTCCTGAAACGGTATATAAGTTGTCAAATGCTATAATCAACCAGCTCATCCAGGCTTATGGCAAAATTAAAAAGCCCTGGGGATTTTCTTATGGCTAAAATATTCTCACTTTTGATCACATCCCAGAATGTACTGTGACCTCTTAAGTTGTGACAAGACTGCTTCTACTTTGTCATTTTATGGAATTATGATCAACTTCACATCCCAACCACCATAAATTTAGTTGGGGGGCAGGTTTCAGTCTACAAGCTTAGTTTCACTGAAGCATATGGAGTCCTGCATGGTCTCTCTAGAGCAGGCAGATGCCAGTTTTAGCTGTAAGGCAGAGTTTTCTGTATTTGGGAGATTGTATCCTTCCTACTTGAACATGATGCCCAGAAAATAATTGTAGAATTAGTTTTTTATCCCTAGGGCATTTGAAATTTTAACACACATATTTTCATACCATCCTTCTGTGTGCATGTATAGACTTCAATAAATACATGTGTACATTAAATTCATGTACATGTATCTAGCCACATATAGAAATTGTCACATAGGAAGCACTGTTTACTTTTTTCTTTCTTGTCTTCTCATTGCTAATAGATGTGACTTTAAAATATCGTTCACAAAAATGATCAGATAAAGTCAAAACCAGTTTAAATATTTGTCCATTAAAAAAAATACCTCCACAGTATTTACTTTCTATGAACATTAATACCTTTGATTTTCTGTACTTACACTGACTCTCTTGCTATTCCAAATAAACACCTCTCAAAAAAGACAAGGCGAACACAATTTGAAAAGGGCAAGGATCGTAGTCTGAGCAAAGATGGTGTCAAAATACTAAATGCCTGTTCCTGTGACACATCTGGTATGATGAGACTACATTTTCTTTTGGGCTTAACATTAGCGTCATCCTCAGGGATGTCTTTACAGAAATCTGCCTCAGACTTGTCCTGGTTGGGTATTTGTACTTGGGTGAAGAATAATTCCTCCCCACAGATGAGTACGGAGAGTAACTGAGACAACTGTCTATGGATAGCAACTTTGTTCCTCTGCCAGCTCTTGATGGTTTCTCATCCCTGTGTAATTGTTCGTAGTGTTTCATAAAGAGCCTGTTAATCCCTATAGGTTGTGTAAAGTGATTCCCTGTGGATGACCTAATTGAAGCAATTAGGTGGGTTTATTATCGCTGTTTAGTAACTGGACCCATATTCTGTTGTATTCTGAGATTGGAACGAATGCTGGCTAGGAAGAGTGATGGCTATTTCCTCTTTGCAAATGTGGAGAGAATTAAGTGGTATCAAAGCTAAGCTGATAATCAGGTGGGTGAGTCAGGGGTCAATTTGCAATTAGAAGGTTTTCAAATTTATTAGCTGCTTCTCTCTTAATTTAATTTCTGTTGAAGGTCAGTTTTTGCCTTGATTGTCTCTTTATTTTATCTGTTAAAAAAATGGCTCTGAAAAAAGGTTTTACTGAAACCCACAATAGAGCACAGGGAAGACCTGAGGGAGCACATTAGCATGTAAAAGTGAGGGATTCACCTCCAAGGTGACAAATTTCATGAAGTCCTGTAGGTTCAACAAAAGTCAGTGATAACTGGGCCTATTCCAGTTACTGCAGCACTGCCCATGGCCTGCTGCCTTGGAGGGACTGCTGGCATAAGGCTCTGGACACCCTGCTGCCACCTGCTCCTTTAAGCTTTATCATAACTGTTTTGTGACCAGGTATATTGAGTGGATTTCTGAAGGTCTGCTGTTCATGCAGTAAAAATACCTCTGTCATAGTACACAGTTGTTGTCTGAGTATTTTGTCTTTCCTTCTTATTTTTTTGGAGGTGAACTCTGAGCTACAAAATGCAAATGCAGGTAGCAGACCCTTTTCTGGTGGCTTCTTGAAGCTCACCATCCTTTAGCTAACACAATTTCAGCAGATAATATTATTTCTCAGATTGCCACACCTTTCAAATTAGGTTGTCTCTCTAGAAAATTTACAAATGAGACAATAATAACATGTCAGTAGGAATCAGTAGGAACAGGAGTTTCCAATATAACCCTTTCTACTCCTTTTGCCAAAATCAGCAGCTTAGACAGTCACACAAAACTTTTGGGAGGATTATGTCTAATACCTGCATGTAATTCTTAAATGCAGTCTTTAGCCTAATGAATCCAGAATGTTTTAGGTCTTTGAATTCTCATGAAGGCCTTGCAATTTTTGGTAGGCTCCAATGCACCTTTGACACACTTTTGAATCTCAACATGCTATTGAAAACAATCTCTTTATAGCTTGTTCAACTAACTGCAATCACTTGGCTTCTGAATAACCAAAAACTGCTATTCAAAGCATGACCCCAAAATATGATATATCTGTATTCAGGGTCATATTTTCCAGGGTCCTTAGTTCTTCAGGGATGTGTTTTCATTTGAAAAAAAACCAAAAAATCCCCCCAAACCACCACAAAAAGCCCCCAAAAACCCTATTTTTTTTTTTAAATTGACTTAGTCTTGTACTGTAAAAACCCTATTTTTTTTTTTTAAATTGACTTAGTCTTGTACTGTATTGAATAGGACTTTTTTTTTTCAGCTTAATTGAAAGAAATTGTTAACATCCTTATTTGCAGTTAGCTGCATAAATGTATATCATGAATAGCTGGGTTACTGTCAGAGACATTATTCTATATTAACAGTCTGAAGTCAAGGGACAGAATTTGGCCTCTAACTGGATTTTTTTCACTCTCAAAGACCTTCAAGCTACAGGGGAAATTGCTAGTCTGAAACAATTAAAATGGACACAGCTCATTAATGTTTTTAGTCAACTGCTATAGCATCAGTCCTCCTGATTTATCTGAGAAAAAACAAAGGTACTGAATCAGGATTGTCAAAAAGATGTGCAATTTTCTCTTTTAAGCTGTTAGAATGCACACAGTTGGGTTCTTTTGTTAAAGCTCTGTCTGAACCCCCCTCAGAATTGCAGTTAGGGACAAAAAAGAAAAAAAAAAATTAAAAATACTATAAACAACTTCTGCTCCTGTTGCTTTCTGAAACTGCAGGTGTGAAAGGAGTGGGACAGCAAAATATCCATAGCTGTACTATTTTTGAATCTGTGAGACCTTGAAAAGCAGCCTGGCTGTGGCTCCCAAAAGACTTGTGTGCACATCAGAGGGTGTGTGTGTGTGTGCTGGATATCAGGCTTCACCTACCAGCAGTTTTCACTCCCCTCACTCTTAATGGTGGCAGCAAACAAGAGCTGGTTTTCTTTTGTCTTTCTTACAGATTTGCCCATGCCCCTGTTGCAGGTTGAGCAAAATGTTTGCCATACTAAGGGCAGTAAAAATTAAATTTCATCTGATACACTGAGAATTGTTGAGATTGCTCTGGTTAGATGCCAGTGTTCAGCCAGGGTGCTGCTGGTCCACGTTAAGTCATGAAAATAGTTGGAAGATCTCTTGTGTTTTGCTTCCATGGTGTAAGCTGCTTTCAGGCAGTACACAAAAGAGCACAAAAAGCAGAGTAAAGATCAGCTCTGCAGATAAGAGTTTTTCAGTGCCACAGAGAAGGAGTTTTTTTTACCTTAATTAAGGGGTTTTTTAATTCTAAAGGGATTTTGACTGCTCTTGACATGCCTAGCTTCTTATGTGCCAGCCATCCAGACAGGAGAGATATGAACTATGCTAGGATGCAAGTCATGGCTGCCATTTTCTTTGTAGAACTTTTATGTTCGTGTTGTTTTCATTAAAATAGTTTGTCTTGGGGTGACCTTATGATGTGTATCCCATATCGCTACCTATGCCCAGAAATTAATTATTGGCCTTTCTATGCCTCTGAACTGAGCCTGAGAGGGGGAAGAAAAAACTGAGCAAAACTTTCTCAAAGCAGTTTGAAACTTGTTCAAGGTCACATAAAGATAGCAGGTTTTTTTTCAGCTGGGGCAGGGGGGAGCGAGGAAGCGCCCAGCTGGCAGTTTTTCCAGTCAGCTTTTGGCCAGTTTTTTTGTGCAGTTCCTTGTTCTCTGGAGAGAGACTGAGAGCTGAACTTTTCCTTCTCTGGAATTTCGGATTTTCTCCCTTTTCTACTGGACTGCCTGATTGCTGTAACATCAGAGCACATCGGGAGGACTTTCCACCGGGCACAGAGGGCCTGGCCCCGGCCCAAGCCCCAGCTCCGAGGAGACCAAAGGGAGGACTCGAACACTTTCCCAGGTTTTTCCTCTACAGCGAAAGATTTTACCATTTAACATTATTTTCCTTTCCCGTGTGCTTGTTAAATAAATAGTTTTATCTTCTTCACTTTCCTTCGAGGAAAATTTATTTTTTTTTCCCGAACCTGGTGGGGGGAGGGGTGGTTGTGCCTTCTCTCAGAGTATATATATATTTCTAAATTTGGCCAAACCGGAACATAGTTCTAAATTTCTTTCTTAAAAAATAAACTTGAAATATTTTTTTTTCCCTGATAATTCAGCTAAGCGTTCTTATAAAAGGCAAAACCTCATTTATGCTGATCATTTTGGCCTTACTTTCTGCGTATTATTGTATGCAAACAGGGTCAGCACAGCTTGCAACCTTGCATTCATTTAAAGTATTCAATAAAACACGCATGTTCTGCAAACTGCAAGTTTTAAAATATAATTTTAAGTTCTTTGTAACATTATATGATACAGATACTGCCTTCTAAAAATGTTGAATGTCCATTGCAAAACTTTACTTCTTAGAAAAAATCTCGTAGTCTTTCATGGAAAACCCCCATACATGATTTTAATTTTGACCAGTAGGAAAAAAAAAAAAAAAAAGCTTAAACAGACTGTCAAATCTGCTGCTACTTAATATAACTAAAACTGCGTGTTCTTTTAAATCTTATAAATAGTACAGAAGCAATTCTGTATGTGTTGCTTTTCTGGTTGAAGTAATGATGAATGTTTGTAAAGGTGGTGTAATAGAGAACCCTTGTCTTTTCCGCAACATGTAGTTCTAAAAACTTGATCTAATATAGTCAAATCAGCTGTTTTACAGCACTGAATCTGCGTTGTCCTAGCCAAACAGTGCTTTTCCAGGGTTCAGACTGAAATCAGTTTTCAATTCAGTTTTTCATGTCATGTTGAATGACTGCATAGAGCTTCTCTGTGCTGTTAATACCTTTCATGTGCTGGGCAGCCATTTCAGCAATAGGTTCTTTTCCCTCTTGCAAGGCAGAGTTTCTGAACTAAAAAACCCCAACCAAACAACACAACACAATGAAACAAACCAAATGAAAACAACACAGTTTAGAACAGGAAGGTATAACATTGTAAAAGAAGCAGAAGCAGAGTAAGAGATTGTTTTGAAAACCTTCCTTGAACAATGGATTCAGACACAGCAGAAAACTGGTGCAAAATTTTGATTGCAAAGTTAAGTTTTACACATCCTGTATATAAATAAACTTTCCAAAAGTTGTGACTCTATTAAAAAACTGCAGTCTGTTACCCTTACACTGCTTCTTTATTACTTTCCTTTTAAGTTTCTTTACTTGAATTTAGACATTCAAATATGAGCCAAATGACCCAATCCATGTGAAGAAATAGGTGCCTACCAAACCACAATTCATCTCATTTTGAGGTCACTCAGGTAGATCACAGAAGTCATGCTCCTGACATAACTGTAAAAGAAGACAAACTGGCTAGCTTGCATTGAAATACAACTTCTAGACATTTTAAAAGTCTAAGAGATTTTTTTTTTTTTAATTGAGAATGTAGGTACTTATGAAATATGTATGAAATTTGTATTTCAAAAATTTAGTAATTATTGAGTGGACTTCTTGGTATTTGTTGGTCACACTGAGTATCCTGAATTTTGAGGGCTTTTGAAAGTATCGGCATGATGTACAGATGAAAAAACCCAAAACCACTGAAAAGCATGTCATTTAATTGAATATATTGTATCAGTTAAATTTAGAAGTCCTCTGGGCCACATACCTCGTCCACAATTGTCAAGGCTGCTGTTGCCATTCTAGGCCTGTAATTCTCTACATCATCACGATGGTAGAGTCATAAATATCTCATTCCGTGTAGGATAATTGCTTGTCACTGCCATCTATGCAAAAATACCATTCTACCGTACAAAGACACACCAAAGTAACACAGATTAGCTGTAGCCACCTGGCCAATTAGAGGAGTTTTCACAGCTCAAGCAAGTAAAACAGAGCTTCAGGTCCAGGAAAGCTCAGGCGCAAAGCACACCTGACAAGCCTCAGTCAAGAGGCTTTTTGGATTTAGTGCAAAGCTTACACCTGTTTATCACAGGCAATACTGTATTACTAGGCTACACAGTTAGAGCCTGTAAAAGGGAGTGATTAAATTAAATTATGGTATATGAGTGAGAATAATGACTAATGTGTGTTTGGCTGTGAAAGAAGAAAGGTTCATCCTGTTTGTTTTATTGTTCTATACAAATACCTGTTTACTGCATTCAGCCACTTGCAGCATAGATGATTTCTATTTTTATATTATATATATTTTATATGATTTTTACATAACTACTTAGAACAACCACGACGGGTTGTCTGTAACAAAGGTTCCTAAGCTTTTGGTCCTACAAAGCATCAACTATGGTGCAACCATCTTACTAAGGAAAATGGAATTGCTGATTTTTGTCTATTAAATCAGATAAAAAACTCTTAAAATTTGAGAGGCTGTACATGAAAAGTTGTCTTTTTAAAAACTTTATCACTAAAGTTGCTGTTTTGTTACTGGTTGTCTTTTTTAAAAATCACAGTGATCACACTGGATGTAATTCTTTGCTCACACAATTTTAATAATAATATTAATTTCAGTGGAATTATTCTTCATTTGCCCAGTGTGAGCAGAAAATCAGAATAATTCGCTAAAATTATTTTCTTGCCATATTATAGGGACTTATTACTTTTCCCTGTCAGACATAATCGTGATAATTTTAGTAGGGAATAGGTTAAAATAATCTTCATCCAGTTGGGCAACTTGAGTCAGCCTGCTGCTGTGTTATATAGCCCTTCTGTTCTGCCAACTTATTTTTGATGAGCTTCTTAGAAATAGCTGCTTCTATGCCAATGACTTAGGGTAGGTTTGTGTGTAATTATGCTCTTAGTAACATTGCAAGTATAAAGAAAGGAGGGAAGAAAAAAAAGACATAGGTCTTTTATGGGACCTCTTGTAGGCTTCTGTCTCATTATGTTAACAATCTGCCTAGAGAATGGTGTCAGATTTAGAGAGCAGATGAGATTGATTTACTTTTCAGGCCCTTCTACCCAGCCTAATTATTGCGTTACAAATGGCGATTCTTTCACCCCTCTGAAGGAGCACTTTGATTAGTGTCTGCAATGCAGGTGCCAGGGCTTAATACGGTAAGTGCATGTCAACTAGTTTCTTTCATCACATAGTCAAACTGTATAAAAAAAGCCATTGCACAGTAGGAGCTGATACATGGCTTTACCAGAGCTTATATGAGCTTAAAATTGATGGGTTTAGAACAGCTGTGAAATTTGCCATCTTGTTTTAATTTTTTTTGTTGTTATTTTAATAAACAGAAGAAAAAAAGGATAGTTGTGAAATAAAAGTAAAATTAGTGTGAATAGGTAGTTTGCCATTGTAGAATTTTATTTAAAATTCAGATCAGATTTCTACCTTCTCCCTGCCCCCAAGACAAGATTGAGTGGTTCTTCTCACAAATTAAGTTACAGTTTCAACATTGTAGGCTCTCTTTGCTGCTCATCTACTTGATGATTTGACTTATTGAAAGGGTTTTATTATTAAGCTAATGCTCTTTTTCATTGCTTAAAGATTAATTTATAAATAGCATGCTTTTTGTCAGTTGAGAATGACTACGTAAATACAGGCTTGGATCAGTAAATGGGAACACAGGATAATTTGTATTAATTCCTTAAAAAAATTAGTAATCTCCATTTATGCCAAATTCAACGGGATTCACTTCAGACACACCAGACTTCTCATCGACTTCTTATTGCAATTTTATAATTTATTTGACGTGTTCTCTCATTTGCTAGAAAAAAGTTACCTTTTTTTTTTTTTCACTTTACACAGTCAAGAGCAGAAAAATGTAGAAGGTAGCCAGTGTGACATCCTTTCCTAAATAATTTTGCATAAGACAGTACTATAAGAAAAGGTGGGGGGGGGGAGCACAATGGGGAAACTGTAGGAATGCTGCTATTCTGAGTGGCACACAAAGGTGAGGCCCTTGAGATCACTGAAGGTAGTGTGATGTTTCTCAAACACCTGTGTGTTTGAGTTCCTGGCTCAGAGAACACCTGCTTCTTACTCAGATACCTCATTTCCCTTGGATCCTTATTATGAACTCTGTCAGTCCTCATCCCACGTTTAACCAGCATTGCATGTTAATAGGTATCATTTACACCTCAAATGATTTTCCATGTTCAATTTGATACACATTCCTTTAGAATTACATCTGAATATATTCTGAATTATGCAGAAATTGATGGGTCTTCTTCTTAATTATTTGATGTGCAATTATTTAGTGATATTTAGTGCAATTATCAGGAAACTGTATCAGTAATCATTGTAATATTCATTACTTATGCAAAAAATATATCCTATGCCTGTTAATAATGTCTTATAATAATTTCTGGTTTATCTTAGATTCTTAGAATTTTAAAAATGTTACTTTCCAGTTATGGATAATCATAGGGAGTGTAGCTGTCAAAACTAGTATTTGTATTATATTTAAAGAATTCCTGTAATTTTAATAAAATAAACGTAAATGCAGAGATAAATGTCAAGTCCAACGGGGCTAAGATCTCAAAAAATATACCTGTAAATTGTTGGCAGTCAAGTAATTTATTTTAATATACCCAGGTCAAAGTTTTGCCTAATTAAACTAAAACAATGAGATAATACCTGCACAGCTGAAGTCATTGTAGCCACCTGTGTTAAAAATAATAGTCTTAACATGCATGTGTAGACTTGTTGAGATCAGAAATTAGAGATGAGTAGAAATAGAACAAGTTAGAAAGGAGAGCAGACATTCAACAGAAGAATGTTCACATTCTAAAATTAAGCTACCCTTGCTAAGTATTATTTGACTACAGTAATATTGACTCCAAACTTTTTACTCAACTTTTATGTGAAATCTATTGAAAATATATTTGCATTTTCTCCAATATCTAGATCTTATCAAACTTCATTTTTAAAAATTTTAGAGACTGATCATGGCCCAGAGGCTGAGTCAACATTTGAATTTTCTGAAAGTATTGCCCTTTCCACAGCAGATTTCTCTTGGAGATCCACTGACTTTAGGTTTTTCAAGAATAAGACATTGAATGATGCTTGCTTTGAAGGTTTCTTGTAAAATCCTGCAAGGCATGTGTAAGGTACTTTGCAGATTTTTGCCTTTTTTTTTTTTTTTTTTTTTTAGCTATGTTGTGTTATATTACAGAACTTCTCATCACTTACCATTTTTTGATCCTTTAAAGAAGTTCTGGAATGTAACAGAGTGTTCTAAAATACCTCCTGTAAATTGCATGCCTTTCATAAAGATATTAGGATGAAATTCTTTATTGTGAGGGGGGTGAGGTACCGGAACAGGTTGCCCAGAGAAGCTGTGGATCCTGAAAGTGTTCAGGACCAGGCTGGATGGAGCTCTGAGCAACCTGGTCTAGTGAAAGGTGTCCCTGCGCATGGCAGCAGGATTGGAACAAGAGGAACTTTAGGGTCTCTTTTGACCCAGCCCATTCTATAATTCTATCGATTCAAAACTTCTGTAGGCATGAAGGATTTAAATATTACGTAAACATATTAGAGGCTTTTAATGTACTGGAATCTTAAGGAGATTGCTGTTGTCTGAACACCAAAGAGTTAAAGAGCTATTTAAATGCTAATGCTATGCAAAGATCAGCATTTTTCATCCATTCAAAAAAAGAAGAAAAATACAACAAGTAAGCAAACAAGCAGGTACAGTAATATAATTTAGGTGCTACAGAATAAATGCAAGAAAGACAGGAATAAATGATTACTGTGTTTACTATTGGACTTTAACTCTGCTATATTTTCTAGTAAAATAGTTTCTATAAATTCATTCTTCTGCTACGTTTTTCTGTACTGACTCACTAAGTCACATGCAGTGTGTGATAAAATTTTAGCTTTTGGGGATGGTGCTTATGCTCAGAGTGTTTGAAGAATGTGTATCATATACTTGAGTGTAATTTAAAAAACAATCATAAAGGGGCAGTGCCACTCTGACATACGCATCTTGCAGCAGAATGAGTTTGAAATTTCGTTTCATAAGCTTTTAATGAAGTAGTACACAGGAATTTTAATAGACCACACTTTCTTGCATATACTGAAAAATACCTCACAGTAAATGGGAATAGAATTTGACTGTATATTTTCAGCATTTTAACTTAACTAAATAAGAAAATTCAGCTTAATCTCCAGACTTGTGAATTTTAATTCAAACCTTTGATTCAGATTAGGCAATTACTTTTTTTTTTCCCCCCCACTTATCTTCTCAAATTAAAGTATGAGGAGTTTCAAAGCTGCAGCAACACTTTATCATGCTTGCAACACTAATTACAACATAGCTTTTTTCAATTGCATGAGAACACAAAGATCATCTGTGTCATCATTCTTGCTTGATGCATAATTATGACCCAGTGCTTTAATTTGAATTGTCCAAAGGAAGGTTGAATTAACTTCCTTGCCAGTAAATATAACAGCTGGGATTCTGTTAGTTCCCCGCAGAGATCTCCAGGCAATATTTATCAGATAGTTCAAGTGCAAAATAAACTGTTGTGCTGTAGCAGTCAGTCTGCACAGTGCTATGTGTACAGCTGTAATAAGTGCCAATATACAGTTAAACAGTGTGAATTTGATCCTGTTACACCTTTTCTGTCAATACTACTTGCACATTTCATGTTCTGATGCACAAACATTTACTTCATAAATACAATTTCATGGGAATATGTAGCACATCCTTATATAGAAACCAACTATGGTTGGGGTTTTTTGAACACAAAAGTTCTTTTCCAAAAGGAGTTAATGCTGGTAACGGGAGCATTGATGCTTTGTTCATAGTTATCTCTCTGTCTGTTTATCTCAAATATTTCTGATTTGAATTTTTAGTCACCTAAAAATTCACCTCAGTCCAGATTTGTTAATGTGCTATTATGTTCATATCTTAAGGACCTCTTGAAGGTTAGCTAGGGAGGCTTGCTCTGTCTTTCTGAGGTTAGGAGGTTTGGTACAATACCCTTTCAGTTGTGCAGAGACGCTTAGAAGCGATAGCAGCAAAGACCACGGCAATATTAATGATAGCAGCACACGTCCTGCTGGAGCAGGGCAGCTGCCGGAGCGAGCTGCGGCTCCGTGCCCCCCGCGCCAGCCCCGCGCCTCTCCAGCGCGCTGAACTGTTTTGTCAACAGCTCCATCTGCAGCCCGTGGGCAGCCGGGAGCCGCTCTGCCAGCAAAACACAGCTGTCTGGGAAAATTAGATTTGAAGGGCAACACCTCAAAACACCTTTTTGCGGTTGAAATTTTGGCGCTGTCAGGTTTTATATGATTTCTGAGAGTATAGCCCTAGGCTCTGTCAACGGGAACTCACTGGGAAAGAAGCAGGGAGAGAGCAAAAGGAGAAACTGAGGCGTCAGTGCTGCTGAGGGCCTGCAAGCAGACATAGTAAACTCTCCAGTCAGCTCTTTAAATATGTACACAGCAAATTAACCTGGATGTTTGATATTAATTTTTTCTCCCTATTCCTTTCTGCAAATACGCTGTTATTTGCAAAAGCCAGTCCTAAGCTTTTGGTACCGTGTCCCTTGTGTGACGTGACAGTGAGAATAGTGTAACTCACTCTGCCAGCGCTGTGATTTCAGCAGTGCAACTTGTATGCCCAGCAGTAGTGAAGTCTGCAGGGTTTCCTTTAGAGTGTGGGGCAAAAATCAGCATTTATAGCCAGGGTCTGTAATTTGGCAACACTAGAGGGCTGTAGAAGTCTTTTCTAGTCACCTACAGGTGACAGGGGGTTTTTGGTTTGGGTTGTTTTGTTTTGGCTTTTTTTCTGGGGGTGAAAGTGGTACTGCTAGTGGAAGTACTTGGGCAGGGCAGGAGGTATGAATGAATATGCTAAGAAGGTTTCAGATCAGCATTGGTTTTAAATGTCTTTAAATTATCAGAATGAAAGGAGTTAAGCTACAAGTGAATATCTTTATATGTCCTGACTTTTAATAATGTAGTAATTGTCATCACTTTGTAGAATCATTCAGTGTAACATTTGTCTCTTCCTTACTTTATTTCATACTTTAATTATTAACAAGTGAATGTAGGTTTGTGGGGGGGTTGTTTGTTTGTTTGATTGATTTTTGGGGTGTTTTGTTTTTGTGGGGTGGGGGTGGAGTGTTAGGCTCACTTCAATGCATGGAGCTATTTCTAATTCTCCCATCTCTGTATGTAGGGTGTTAAAAGGCTGTATGTTGTCTTTAGAACACCTTCAGATATCTTTTTTGACCTATTGGTGCTCTTGACAAATTAAAATGCCATTCACGATGGACAAGAACATTAGTCAGTAGGCAACAGTCATTCCCTGGGCACAGAACACAGTACACAGAAAGCCTTCCCTTCCCCTTTTCAGTCCTCATGACAGCAATTGCTCCTGCATGTCTGTATAGATGGATGGGACTTTGGTATGTTTTAAAGATTAACAAATTTAGATCACTTCAGATAGGTGTGGAAGTGAGTTCTGCAGTGAAAGAGCACTCATATACCTTGTCATTATTTCCCTATCTTTCACTCAAAGGTGCTTCAGTGGTGTCAGTAATCTTAACTCACAGGGAGTGACTCAGTCTCTCAAAAAAGCAGGATTCAAGTCGTTTTGGGCTTTATAGGTCAAAAACAGCACTTCAAACTCCACTTGAAAAACAACAGGCAGCCAGAGCAGATTTGGAGAGCAGATGTCAAATGCTCATAAAGTGATTCAAAGCATATAAAGCAGAATAGCACCTTCCTATAACAGATTGTTTCCAGGTTGATTTAGTGTGAGACCCAATGTAGGATTCATATCATCAGCCAGATAGCTACTTGCTAAAGACATGTTTGCAAATGCTAAATTATGATAGCATATTATAACACAGAAATATAACTGTTCATTAAGAGTTTATCCTCATAATTTTCTGTGTTACAAGGTCTTGTAAGATTGCACTCAGAAGGGAGAAACACTGCTCAGTATACTTCAGTTTCACCTAGAAAGAAGCCACTTCTATTCAAAACTCCGCTCACTTGGCATTGTTACTGCCATTGTCTCTTTGGGAAAGCATCAAGAATTCTATTATACACCCTTGGAGATCCCAAATAAGACCGGAGGCATTCAGAAGAAGAAGAAATTGCTTCTACATCTTCTTCTGATCTTAAAGTCTTCTGCAAGTCTTTGTGGAGTTTAATTTTATGAGTATTATAAGTAGAACTATTTTTTCTAGAAACAATTCCTCTTGCTTTCAAAGATAGTGAACCTAATAACTATTCCGTTTCAAACATTATTTTTTAAGATCCCTTAATAGCATTCTATATGAACAGTACTAATTAGTATATTCAGATTCTGCTCTATAGATCAACTCTTCCTTTTAAATGCAAATATTTTCCCCCCTTTTAATAATTTTATTGTTGCAGTAGATTTAATTTAATCTATCTGTTGCATTTTTGGAAACTGCAGCAGTTTGTCTGATTTGCTTAGGTGGCTCAGGATGTACAAACCATGGCCAATTTTCTTAGCATGTAGCTTTCATGAGAACTTGGTATTCTTTGTAAAATCAATCCATGCCTGTATTGTTTGTGAGGCCATTTTATGTCACGATGAAACTCAGATGTCTCTCAGAGAGTGGCAGCTCTTACCAATGTGTAACATGATGTGACAATTTAACATAGGTGGTAAAGAATGCAGCATCTAGTGTGCTGCATCTCTGGTATGACTTACTATGGTCAGCTTGTTAATAATGTTTTGGTGTTTTTTTGTGTTGCGGATTATAATTAGGTGGCTTTTGTTTCAAACTAGCGTAGAATAGCAAAGCTTTTGCTACTGCTTTCAAATGTCAAAATACAGTGCACAGTGCTAGTAGGGTTTGTTATCAGCTACTGCTGCCAGGTGTTCATTACAAGAGAGGAAAACAATAGGTAGGTACTCAGTCTAGGTAAAGGGGGGAGAGAAATCTTACAAAGCTGGAAACATAAATCAGAGTTAGCTCTATCCCAGCAATTCTTTGTATTTTCTTCCTGTTGAGAATAGACTGTCAAAGTGAACAAGCAAAGTGAGATGCCCTTTTACTAAACTGTCCAGAAAAGGACAAGTTAAAAATGTGTAGAAGATTCCTTGTATCACTGCAGCTAAATGGAAATTTCGGGCCGGTATAGTTCAGATTTGCAAACTACTGCAGATTTTATTTTGATTTAATGGTGCATACAGTACCTGGAATGTTTATAGGGAATTTGGAAATCCACTAAGCTGATTAAGGAGCATCAGGTCTTATTTAAGTATATTTTTGCTTGGCATCAAGCAGGGCTTAATATCATTCTGGATGATCTTGTTGAGCTCTTTGTAACATTACTGCATTACTGATGTAATAACTTACTGGAGGTAAAAAGAAATGTTGTGATATCAGTTATTTAATTTCTTTTATTTATTTTTCTGACCTTGTAACACGCCCCCTCCCCCCCCCAGCATCAAGTGTGAATAGCATGACCAAACAGCTTCATATTTGAATATACAAATAAAGTACAAGGTAAACTTTCCAACTTGAAGAAAATTAACCAAGAGGGCATTTGTGCTATATGAGGGAAATTGGTTCTTGTTTCTCTTCTACTTTGTGTATTGAGGAATTTAATTGTAATGCTTACTGTGTCCGTAGTTATTTGGTTTTCTGGTGACACATAATTTGGTAAGTGGTTGGTAACAAAGACATAAACAGCTAATTCTGATCAAACTTGGTAAACTGATGTGAATTTCACTGTAAGCGCTGTAAAATCCTGGGAATTTGGACCATATTTACAGATGGAAAACTAGTGCTTCATGAAAGCAGTCACTTTCACAAAGTGAAAAAAATTTGCAGACAGTAATACTGGATAAACAATGGAATGTGAGCTCATAAAAATGAAGGGTTTTTAGAGATGTGGCTATGCAAATATTGGGTAAGACTTAGCAGATTATATTGTCCTAGCTCTTGGCATTAATATGAGTATTTCATGAATATTGTGTCCTATTCTGGTGCCATCAGTTAGGAAAACAAAACAGAAAATGTCAAAGGAACACGAAGAAGTGATAGAAAGGACTGGAACACGTGCTTTGCAATGAAAAGCTGAGCTTAGTCTAAAGAAAGAAAAAGAAAAGTGGACTTAGATATTTGATTAGAAGCTATAAATACCTATACAGAGAACCAGAATTTGTTAATGCTGGTCTATGAAGTCTGTAGGCAGGAAAATGTCAACGTGTAATGGCTAAAAGCAGAATATAGACCAAATCAAACTAAAAATAAGGTGGGTATTTTAACTAATCCTGGAAACTACTTTCTGATGCAATTGATAGATTTTCTGTCACTGGAAATAAAAATGTGACCTTTATTCATTTTCCTCCTTTTAAGATATAGTCTATATCAAGCAAAAATATTGAATTTGAAGCAGAAATAATTGAAGTGTAGTATCTATAATATACAGGAAGTCAAATAACCACAATATTTCCTGTCTTTAGAGGTGCATTAACCTAAAATAGAAAGCATGCACACTTTCCATTCCTTTTCATTTCCTTTCTATATCCTAAATGTTAAACTATGTGCCAATTTGTTGTCTACTTCTGAAAATACTGTGTGTAGCGAGCTTCCACTTATGTCAATAAGATTAGGGGATCTTAAGGTCATACCCTTAATATAAAATAGAATTTATTTTGATACTGGCTACATTCCAGTTGATACCATAACAAATTCTACTTACCTGAAAGCATACAGGTTTTTTTTTTTGTTATTTCCAGTCAAGAATGTATAGCATTGCACAGTTGACCAAATGTATTATGGGAGAAGTTCATCTTTCTATAGAGGATTTAATACTACCCTTCCCCAGAGGCAAAATGCCAGATTGATTTGATAGACAAGTTTACCATAGCAAATTGTATATTCCAGGAGCACTTTTGACCAAGAGTTACTGTCTGTAGTATACCATCTGTTAAAAGTCTGTTATCTCTAAATTTAGATGATCAGTGCAGTCAATTTGGATAGTAAATTATTCATTTAAATACTGTAGTGGACACTTCACCACATGAAAGCCTGCTTCTGCTTCTTCTGAAATTTTAGTTAAGTAGGATAGAAAACTGGTGGATAAAAGCAAATTTATTTCTCCGTACTTGGAATCGATAAAATTACTTCCATCCACAGAAAACCACATATCAGTAGAATTGCACTTATAATGCAAATACACTAATTTGACACTCAGCACCATAGGTTATGAATAATGAACTCAGGCACTGCAAACTGATAGAGCCTTGATTACGTTACTCTGGGTAGACAGTTTATAGGACGTAACACCACACCATGTATGTCTTAAAAATGTTTAGTCCTGAGAATGGGAGAAAGCAACACATAATGTGCAACTGCAGATGTTTCTAGTTTTGCTTTCCTATTACCTCTTTGTCCTTGTATTCAATGGGGTGTTGTGTAACTCCTTTGAGAACAACGACTAGTGACAAGCCTGACTTGTTGTTTAAGTGTGTAAGTTGACAGTGTGTCTGGGCTAGATTGGTGCTAGGCCAGTAGTTTGTGACTGCCCATTGGGCCAAAAAATAAAAATTTTCAGTGTCCCATAGGCCTGCTATAAAAAACTGAAGTTTTCTTGATTGTGGGATTTACAGACAGCCCATTCCTAAAATCCTAACCCCAAATTTAAATGACAGCTGCAGACTGAGCTAACAAGTTAGTTAGTTAGGAAAAGGGGTACAGGATTTAAACTGAAAGAGAGTAGGCTTAGATTAGAAAGAGAAAGAAATTCTTTACTGAGAGCATGGTGAGACACTGGAAACTGGTTGCCCAGAAAAGTTGTGGGTACTCCATCCCTTGAGCTCTGATCAGCCTGGTCTAGTGGAAGAAGATGTCCCTGCCCATGGCTGAGGGATTGGAACAAAGTGATCTGTAAGCTTCTCCCTGTCCCAAACCATCCCCTGATTCTCACAGGTATTATAGATTTTACTGGTAACATTTTTTCTGTCATTTGGTTTTTAAGTAGCCTAAGCACCAACAATACCAGAAGCAGTGAGTGGGTTTTTGTTTCTTTTGTGCTTCCTCTTTGACAGCCCCTGAGACAAGATGGACTCTACCCTCTCATGTTCAGTGCTTCTGCCTCAGCATTTCAGGTTTTGCGTTTTTCAGCTCTCTGAAAGAGGCTTTGCTGGCACTGTGGATCCATATATGCTGCCTATCAGCAGCTTCAAAGCCTTTGTAAGCCTCATATCTAAGTAACGATGGCATTGCTAAGTAACTTTGAAAGGTAGAAGTGAAACACATGTAGTACATTAGGAAATTTCAGTGCTGTTTCAGATATAATTCGTGCTGGAGAGTTAAGGAGGTAGCTCAGAGCTGACACTTTTTCAGGATCATCCACAGGAGCCAGTGGATGGTCTGTTACTCAGGCATACGAAGGCAGGATAGGCAGTACTTCCAGTTAGTGTGATGGATAGTAGCTGGTTATTACTAACATATAGGATTCACAGGCTTGACTCCTTGTTCAGCAGAATCTTACATTAAAATTCGTTAATTTTTAAAATTCTTGTTGTTAATGACCATATTACCCGTATGGTAGAATAATGTAGTGTTGCTATGGTGTGCTGCCATTGATCTCTCTTCATTGCTGGGGATAGATGTTTCTGAGAAAATTTTCAAATCAGGAACGTTGATAATCTTAAACTAAAAATGTGGTTCTAGTGAGAGTTTTTGTTTAAAGTGATGTGGTGAGCACACTGAAATACCTCTTGCTGATTTGGATATGTGTGTCACTGAGAGTGCAATTTTTTTTCAAAGATGTTAAATAAAAATTTAAAGATAATGTACACAGAACTCAGTCATAAAAGCAGAAGTCAGAATTCTGTAATGTTTAATTTACATGTGTGCTTTTCTGTTTTCTTTCCTTCCAGATTAACGATGAAAATATTTGTCCAATGAGAAGTTTCCTTATTTAGAATATAAATGAAAATAACTGTAATGTGTGGCTTGTTGGAGGGGGGGAAATTATTGGCGTTTTTTAAAATGTAACTACAGACTGCATGTACATAATTATGAAATGAGATTTTAATTACTTAAAGGTCACAGAAAGAGTTTCCAATTTTTTTAATATCCCATGGTTTCCTTTTTATAAAGCATAGTAATTAAATTCCCTATCAACCATTTTCATGTGGTGTCATTTCACTGCATTATGCTAAATAGAAATATGTTGAATTTATGCTGGTGTAGGACTGCTTATTCTGCTATTTGCTATTTTTGCTGATTGACACATGTCTGGAAGACACCTTAAGAAACAATATAATTAGTCTATTTGCATTGCCTGGAATTAGGTGACCTTTGGTTTTGGCAGTAATTAGACTATCCCTGCTGTACACTGTTACTTGCTGGTAGTCACTAACCAGGCAGAAAAGGAGTCCAAGCAGCTCATTTAGTGAGCTACAAAAGCTTTTCAAATGTCATTAAAATGAACAGGAAATTATAATTAATAGTACGGTCTCATTTTATGGATGTGTCCCACAGATAAAACATGGCTAGAGCAGTTACTTATTTAGCCAAAAAGCCCCTTAAAATGAAGGAGTTTTCTCGAGTGCTACAGGACCTGAAAGCATATGGGCATGTTCTGAGTGTTTTCTTCTCAGGATGTGTGTATGCAGGCATACTTTTTAATGGGTTCTCCAAGGCTACTGAAAAATGTTCATAGCTGTATATTTTATTTGTATTATCCAAAGCCACATCTATCTATCTCTTATATAATGCTTCAGTGTAATCGGTTTTTTTTAATTTTTTCATAAAAAGATACTAAAAGGCAATGTGGTAAATTTGCGAGTAATATTTTTACACTATTCACAGAGACTAGAAAAATCTCTAAAACCCAAATTCCCAGGTGCATGCTTGATCAAATGTGGATGATATCCTCCTGCATGAATACAGCCCTGCAATAAGATAAATCTGGGTTGCCATTACAACAAATTGAAGGTTCATGCTTTCATTTCTAGCAGTTAATTGAGGCACCCAAGTTGATAGACTGGATTAAATAGACTCCTAGATTAGGTCTCGCTTCTGTGATTCAAGTTGCATGGTAGAATGAATCAAAATTGTAAGGTACCTGTAGTATATGGCTCACCAGAACTGAATTTTACACAAAATATCAGTACTGTCCTGAAGATTTACCAGTAAGTAATGGCTGCATTGCATAACCCAGTTAAGATAATTGATCTATGCATTTTTGTGTTTGGCTTGTAGCACTGTAGCTCTACAAATGAGGCATATTCACAGGACAGTATTAAAAACCAGAAGTGACCACATTCAACTAACTTCTATGATATGTTCTCATTTTGTTGATCATAGAGGCTGTGAGTTGAAAGTCCTTTCCATTCACAAATGCTGAATGTGGGGCTGAAAGGGTTAAAAATGGAAGATTGGCGAGGAGAAAGGGTTGTTTTTAGATTTGTTTTTTTGCTCAAGATGACCGTGCAGCTGGGGGATGCTAAGAATATTCAGTCTGGGAAATTTCACATTGTTTTCTGTCTGTCTTGGGAAGTGGAATTTTTGTAGAAGATAACTGAATGCTGTAAAAGACCTAAAAAGCATTCTTCACAGGCCTGTGAAGTAAGGGAAGGAGGGAGATAAAAAGCTTGGAGATTGTAAAACACAGCCTGATGAAGAATTACATCTTCTCTAGACCTTTTTGGTGTGTGAGCCAGGAATGGCCAGAGTGCTTTTTGCCCCTGCTAAGCTGGAATCAGCTTCAGCTGTTGATTGTGGCCATCTTGGTATTACCTGCATATATTTGGCTCACACACTGAATACTAACAAAGTGGTGGGTTTTTTTTTCAGAAGATGATTAGAACGTTTTGTGGGGAAGTTGAAAACATCGATCCTTAATATTTTTGTGAGATAAGTATAAGTGTGTGTTATCTATTTTTATATACATGTCAGAAGAGTTATTCTCTTAGCTGAGTGCATTGTAGGTACACTATAGCTCTGTATGTAATTCTGTGTCTCTGGTTTCATAAATAAGTAACAGATATTAAGAATTTAATTTAAATTCAAATTAATGTTAACATAATGTAGAATTAAGTGCATTTGAAGTAAGTGATTTTTAATCTAAAGCAGCAGATATGCTTTTCACTGCTGACACCACTGCTTCAAGTCCTCAGCCAGCAAGTGGTTTGGAAGGGTCAGCAACTTGAATTTTGTTCTTAGGAAAAGATTTATGCTATTTTACTTTAAACATCTGAGTCCCACACCTCAGAACAATCATCTTTCTTTGGACAAAGGAAATAAAATAGATGTACTGTTCTGTACAGATGAATGTTTCTCTAACTATTTTTGCCTCTGGATAAAAAGGGTAAGCTATACAGGATGTCTAATTTCAACTTAAACATCTGATTTTAAATTTCAAGACTGAAATTCATTGATCACACCATTCTCTAAACTTTGACAGCTGTGTCTGAGTATTATCAAAGAGCTCAGCTGAAAGAAAAGCCAACTTCAGTTCCTCACATTGGAGTTCTGTAGTCAAACCCCCCCACCAAGTTCACTGAAAGAAGGCCAGAGCCCCATGTTACCATGCCACCTTATCTTTCAGTTGTTTGGGGCTTTATTTTCTCTTTTAATCAAGAAGCCAGTTTATTAGAAGTCTGTGTACAGGTGTTCCTTACTCACCTGCTGAAAGAATTAAAACTTTACAGTGTCACAGCTAAGATTTGTGAGTACTCAGAAAACCTGAATAGGTTTTGACAGTAACAGCAGACAGGTGGTCGCAAAAGTGCATAAATTAATTTAGAACATTCAGGACTTGCTATTAAAAACAGAAGATTGACAGCTTGCAAACTTTTTTTTCCTCAGGCTTGAAAAAAGATCTTTTTCTTGACATTCTGCAGTCACTGTAGAAACACAGGTAGTTTGAAACACTGGATCAGTGAGATGCCAAACTTATGAATGGAACATTCAATACAAAATGGTTATTTTCACTTTTTTTTTTTTAATCTGTATTAGTAAATTTTATTTGTTTAAAAATACCAATCACAGAAAAAATCCAGTTATCAATAAAATGGCATCATGTGGATGCACGCCAAGTGCACTGTTGGCAGACAGCTAGACTTTAATAGATTCAGCTATCTGAAAAATCAGACACCTTGTAATTGTCTGATGAAATAGAAAGATAAAGGCACCTCAACAGGCTGCTTACCCTGACCCATTTTAGATATATTTGTATCTAAGTACAGGCACATCATAAACTTTTTTTTTTTCATTAGTTTTTGACAATGTGTATCAGTTACATTGTACTAGGTTTGCACAATGAGCTAGGATTGCATCCTTAATTTTAATAACTATTTTTCTCCAAGTTTCACATTGTTTGACTGTCAGTGGTGAAATACATGAAATTTTGCCTCTCATTTAAGGTATAAGAATGGAAAGCAGCCCCTCTACAATGTGACTCATCCCTGAGACAGGGACACTTAGTTATAATAGTTCATTCATTGCTCAAAATATTCATCCATCTCTATGCTGAGGCAAGAAATCTGAAATTCTTAAACAATTCTTAAGTGAGGACTGCTTTGAATGATCTCGGACCAGACTTCAAACAGCTACTATTTGGCTGAAAGAAAAGCAAAGCAAGGAAAACACAGATTTTTTTTTTTCCCCCTTTCCTTATATTAACCTGGTAATACCTCTCAAGGATATTTCAGGAATTTTTCCATCCAGCCACATCATTTTAGTTCATAAATTGCCAAACACATTGATGATAATGTTTCATTTTGATAGTGAGAAATTATATAATGCAGAAGCGAGGGACAGGGAGTAAAGCTTTAGAGTAACTGACTGAGTGCCATGTCGTGTTACTTTCCTTCATGAACAGATATTTGTGGTTGTCATTCCAAGTTTACTGAATCCCTTAATTTTTGAACTGTTGGGTGAAGGTAAATGATGTTGAATAGCCTAATTAAAAAAAAAAAAAAACAAACCAAACACATTATTATAAACAAATTCAACTGAAAGTATATGTCTGGCTGAAGGTTAAAATAATGCAGGCTCTTACTCTTTCCTATGTACTTTATTTTGATAATATTCTATGGATCTGTGGAAATATGAAAAGAAACAACCAACACCCCCTCCCTTGCCCCCCCCTTTTACAGAATCCAAACCTGTAATTTCAGTACATTGCCTGGATAACAAGACACAAATATGATATTTATGAATATTTTGTATAATATAAAATCTTTGTGCAAATTTATGGAGTGTGGTCTATCCACATGTTGAAAAAGACATGTAAATACACATTTGCTGTGCAGACACAGATACAATGACTGTGAAACTATGCAGTATTTTGTCAAGTATTACTTATTTTAGGCCAGATTATTATGAGAAGTGGAAAATGAAAGCTTTCTAGATGTAATTAGTATTTTTTTTTTCAATAAATTGAAAAATACACTTTAATAATCTGTAATTATTTTGTGTATGGCTAAGAAGAATTTGAAGGACACTCTTGGGTTGGTTTTTTTTTTTTTTTTTTGGAAAAGTTTATTATTTATGAACAACCTCCCTCAACTGTGGCTGATGTTGAAGTCACAGTTATATTAATGTAATCTCTGTTAAACCTGTTAATGTAACAGGTGCACACTGGGGGTTGGTTGAGCATGAAAAGTGTTCTCATTTCTTGTGCACAGCATTTACTATTTATTTAAGTTTAAAATTGCCTGGAATAAGCCACATGCAATTGACATTCAGTATTTTCAAATTCATAAAGAGCAAAAGATAGTTTTCTTTTTATCACTTCCAGTTTAGACAATTTATTTGACAAATCAACATCTTAAAATATAACTTCATTATAAAGGAGGTGAAAATGTCTCAAATGATAGTCCACAAAAGGTTCTCAATGTTCAACCTACTAGAAAATTACGCAAAGTACTATCTACCTTTTCAATTTCCTTGTATTTTAGAATTGTTACAGGAGAAACAGTAATGGGATATGCTTGTTTATAAAAGTCCTTAATGTGCAACAAAGATGGTTGTAGAAAATGTTTGCAAAATTGGGATTTTTTTCATTCATAAGGGATGGGGGATTTTCTCTCACTAAAAATGATGAAAAAAGTGATTCAGAGTTCTTTTTGCTTTAATAATTTTAGAAAGACAATAAATTTCTTGCAATAGCTTATTGAAATTTAGTTTCTAGAGTAGCTTTATTCAGTGGAAAGTGTAAAGGAAAGGCTCTGTATTATGACATGAATTTTCTAGTACTCTGCAAACACCCAGACATGCATTTGTGAGAATATCTTTAGCTCAGAAGTCTGTGAAATTATAAATTTAGGAAAAAAAACCAAAAGCATTTACTGACCCTTAGCTACAAAGGTATCTAAATCCTTCATGAAATTATGTACTAGCTCTGGAACTACTGAGAAGGGGATTAAGCCTGTAGGTTGGCTCAGGATTCGATTTTTAAATTATTTACTAGCATTATCTCAGAGGTGTTGCAACTACCTCACTCCCTGCAAAACAACATAAGAAGTCAAAATCAAACATTTTTTTGTCCTCAGATTTCTATATTTCTTGTATTAATAAGGGTGGAATTTGCAGTAGCTAAAACATGGATGCATACAAGGTATCAATTCTATTTTATACATAAATATTTTAATTGAAGCAACCCATATTAATTTAGAGAATTTATAGCAAACAATCTCAAGGTGTTCATTACTCTTTTAACCTACAATAGTTTTAAATACTAAAAGGAAATGGGTCTAGAGTATTTCATCTGCAAAAATTTCCCCTTCTATATTTCTCATTCTACCTAGTAAGAAACAGAATGCTTAGAAGTTCTTTGAAAGTTATTAAAACAAAGTGTCATTGACAGCCTAAGATGTTAAAATAGAAAGTTGTCACTGACATTTTACCTATGCAAAAAGAGATTTCTAATCTCAAGATGTGGAGGTAAAAATGACAGATAAATGGTAAATAGAGGTACAGTATAAAGGTGTCACTTCTCTTTTGCATCTCCTGCTGTTTTCTTTCTCAACCTTATTCAAATTTATTGCTGATTTTGTTCAAGGCTATAAAATCCTGGAGTGTAACACAACCTCACATAATGCTTCCCTCAACTTTTATAGTAGAGGTATGATTTACTATTGCAGTAAAACTCTGCTATCAAGTATTTTCTAACTGCTTTTATCTCTACTGTTGATGAATAAAATGTAAAATGATATTCCCATATGAATATATAATTGAAGACAAAGTTACTTATTGCAAACTACTTTGGGAAGCAAAATAGATTTAGATGTGCTACTTTAACACTGACACAAAAACGTCTCATGCTGTTTAATTCTTTTCTTTGATATCCAGGAGCTTCAGGATTTAAGCACACTTTAAAAACCCAGAAGACTTTGACTCTGTGATTACAGGGACATACAGTAATTTTTGTGTTTGATTTCTGTATCAAACAATTGGATAATTACTCCTCTTTTCATAATAGTGTTCAAGTCTAATCCAAAAGCAATGCTGTCCAAGCTGTTCTTATATATTCCAGTTATGCTTCACTTTTTTTGATGAGGAGTTACATTCCTAAATGACAGAATTTGAAATTCTTTGCAAAGAAAAAGATATAAACCATTCTATTCATACAAAAATTGTCGTGCACCAACAAACAAAATAGATTTTACACCTGCTCACTTTCCCCTTCATTCATTACCCTTACTTTTGCAATACTTTTCTCAGCAATGTTGCACGATGATACAAATAGAAGGATAAAACAAAGAAAGAAAGAATAAAGAAAAAAACAAGAACAATGCTGTGTATGTCCTGCAAATGTGAGTGCTTTGAATGCCACATCTTAGAAGCTTTGGCATCCATTAAACATGCTTCCCCCTGTGGCTTAAAAGGAAGTTTGGTTGATACTAAATTCAGTGAGTTTTTTGCGCAGGTCTCTATGGTGGAGTTGCAATTTAGCATAAAAGAACAGCTTGTAGTCTAAAATGTGTGGCATGCAGAAACTGTGAGATGCACAGTGTGGACATAGAGAATGGAGTATGTTCTGACTCCTGTGTGCAAGGATTTCTGCATGGAACTAACCTAGGCATGAATGGAGATGGTACGTACCCTGCTGAGTTGGCTTTTGTGATTTTATTGCAGTGGTTGTACCAGACTTACATACTGTTTCTCTGCTGGTTTCTCTTATCAGATGAACAGTGGGAGTTGCACTTACTATTTGCTACCAATTCTTTCTCCTGTTTGCTGCCCTGTCAGATTTACTTGAAAGAATTTTTGGAGCAGTGGAAAAAATGTTACAAGAAGCCTGCCATTTACAAGAAGCCTTTTTATTAGGGTTTTTTGAAGGCTTTTTTTTTTTTTTTCATGAATGATCTCAAGCTTTTGAAATGTCTTTTCCTTCTGAATTGGAACTAAATCTGAAAATTCATATGGAGAGATTTAAAAAAAAATAATTTCAGAATAATCACTTTTATTTAAATTCTATTTTTTACTGTAATACACAGAAAAATATAAATAGAAAATGAACAGGATGACAGTTCATGTCTGCCTGTGACAGCATGGTTTGGGATTTGCTAACCTAGTAGATCTCTTTCAGTTCTATGAATAGTAATTTCAGAAGAAAGGATTAAAGACAGTCATCATCATCAGCTTTTTGCTTCTTTGAAACAAAATTTCAGCAAAATTACAACACTCTGTGAGCTGTTTCACTGTTCCAGTAGAAAATATGTTTAATATACATTTTTAAAAGTTACTTGTAGAAGTAGGCTACCATTTTGTAACAAAGGTGTATGCAGAACAGCACTTTGAGTTTGTGCCAGCTTTTCTCTTCAGCACGGATTGCTAGAAGGTGAGGTTGTGCTGGTAACCTTGAATTACTCTTATAAATCTAATCCAATAACAATCTTCTACCTGCGTTTTTCTTCCCCTTTCTATGGGGTTTTAATTCAGAGTGAACAAATGAACCACCTCATTTTTGGTGTCATTTTTTGGAGAACTGCATCATTTGCAGACAGAAAAAGCAGGGTACAGACCAGAGGACTGTGCCCTTACTGCCTCGTTGCCCTGTGGAAGCCAGCAGAGGATTTGAGTTAAGAAACAGAATAGCAAACATGAATTCTGTACTGAAGGACTGTGCAACTCAGACTTTTCCTAACTAAGCATTACTTACCAAAAGACAAGGGGCTTATGTAAGTACACTCAGGAACATTGTAATAATGAGCTTTGAGAAAGGAGATTTTAATTGCAACTATCTGAGAAATTAGACCCTGTGGCAAAAAAAGGGGAAGAGGCTTGTCTGAAGTCAGAAAGCAGAGCAGGGTACTCAATTCACGTTTCCCAATTTTTAGTTACTACAGTAAATGCCTTAACACCGGAGGTGTGTATAAATCACTTATCTCACTTAATCAATTGTCCTCTATAGCAGAGGAGTTTGGATTAGTAGCATCTGGTTTTTTTCATTTTCTGTCTGCCTTTGGCAAAAAGCTTAGTCTTCTGAGAACCAAAGTGCTAACTAAAGTCTTTGGGATTAATTGAAGGGCTTGTGGGTGAAGCTTAATGGTTTATGATATATGGGAGGTCAGAGCAGATGATCTAATAGGCCCCTCTCACCTTAAACCATATGAAACTACGTAGACTTCTGAAATACAATAAAGCTAGTGCCAGTATCACAGATCACAGTGGTAAATGCTGAACAAAACCTTCTGCTTGGCTGCAGCCTGAGAACAGGACTGACTATGAACATCCCAGTGCTATGAAGAGACTCAGCCTGCCCCTGTATGCCAGAGAAGAGAAGCAGTGAAGGAGTCTGAAATAGCTGCACCTCATGTTATAGCTGGCATGTTTCAGGAAAAAAGAGATCTGTTGGAAAGTAAGCTCATACTTGAAGGAAGTATGTTAAATGCTTAGTATTTCAAGAATGGGGTTCACCTAAATAAAAAAAGCTCACAGTTTCTGATCACAGGAACAAAAACTGTTATGTACAGAGGACATTGATTCTTTTACAGTCTCTTTTGGCTTTGGTTTAGCTAACAGATTATCTTGAAAAAAATCGGTGACTCTGAAGTAAGGGACTGAGTTCTTTATGGCCACTGAGCTGAGAAATTTCTGAAAAACACAATATATGTGAGTTTCTAAAAGAGTCTGAACCTGTTTTGATATTATCCTGCATCCTGAGAAAAGGGTTGCATGTCCTTGATTATGGGTGTGTTTCCGTCACAGCAGGCTGGCAGTTCAGGCTCCACTGAAAAACTACTGCAGAATAGAAGCTAATTAGAAAATGCATCAGAGGTGGAATAGTTTTTGTGTGGAAACAGACCTGCTTTTTGTATACATATTCCAGACAGGAAAAAATTACCACTCTCAGATGTGTACAGGCAAAATAAAGATAACGGACAACCATATCTAGCTCCTGAAATATGTGCAGAGGCAACAGCATAGCATTTCACTCCAGCTGTTGTCATCCTTTTCCCCCTGCCCTCTCCTTCACTGAGCAGCATGACTGCTCTTGCTATTGGCTTTGAAGATTTACTCAGCAAGTAGGTCTTGTGATGTAGGATGCTGCACTGCTGGCTCTGCTGCCCTTGTGCAGTGAGAAGGGCCTAACACCTTATAAAGATCCAAAGACTGGCATTTAGGGAAGAAGAGTTTTGTGGATAAGATTTATTCTTTCTTGTCTCTTTTGAACTCAGATTCTTATGTATTGTCATTAAAAGATGGAAGTGAATGGAGCAGGACCACATTTTATAAAGCGTGATGAAGATACACTGTAATCAAGATATAAGATAAGAAGATGGATAGGGATTTTAGTTGTGTAGACATAGACGAGAAATGGCTTTTTTAATCCATCAGACAGAAAGAGTCCATAAAATTTAGGCAAAATCTGGATGTAAAGACCTAGAGAAAGTATCTAGAAACATTACTTAAAACAGTGTTATTTTAAGTGTCACAACAAAAATAAGGAAAGCAATCAAAAAATTGAAAAAGCACATTGATTTCCATATAGGTCAGTTCCTACATACAAGCACAAATTCTAAATGCACAGAATTCCTCAGATGGAGACTATAACTTTCTAAAGAACCATGTAATAAAAAAGTAATATTGTGCTAGCCAAAATAAATTTGATGACACAAATCCAATACACACTTATGTTATCAAAGACAAGTAAATATCTAGTGTAAAGATCAGGTAAATATTACAGGTAAATACCTAAACAGGGTGTCCAAAGAGAAACAAAAAATCTGGGGTAGGGTCTGAGGGAACTGGGATTTTTTAGCTTGAAGAAAAGAAGGCTCAGGGGAGACCTTATTGCTATACAACTACCTGAAAGGATACTGTAGTGAGGTGGGAGTCAGTCTTTTTTCCCAAGTAACAAGTGATAGGACAGGATGAAATGGCCTCAAGTGGCAGCAGGGGATCTTTAGATTAGCTATTAGGAAAAATACCTACACTGGAATGCTTGTCAAACATTGCTTGTCAAACATTGGAATGGGCTGCCATAGAGTCACAATTCCTGGAGATGTTTAAAAGATGTGCAGTTGTGGCACCTGGGAACACGGTTTAGTGGTGGACTTGGCAGTGTTAGGTTTATGGTTGGACTCAATGATGTTGAAGATTTTTTCCAGCCTAAATCATTCAATGATTTTATGATTCTGTCTTTCAGGAATGCAAAACTTCCTGAACATCCATATTGCCTGAGAGACTGTAAATCTCTTAGTCTCAGAAAGAAACTAAAAATATAAAAGCAGCTTCATGGAATAAATTCACAACTGGCAAAACTGGGATTTTGATGGGGTTTCAACAACATATGGTTGGCTGACAAAAATGTCTAGCTGAATCACAGAATATTCTGAATTGGAAGGGACCCATAAGGATCACTGAGTACAACACAAGTGAATGGGCCATAAAGGTTTGAACCCACAACCTAGGTGTTATTTGCAGCATGTTCTGACCAACTGAGCTAATTCTATAGCATGTTGCTCTTCATCTTACTCAGATTTTGTGCATAACCTGATCTTTTGAGCATCATTGTCCAGCTTCCTCCTTTCCAGTTTTTGTGTAGATGAGGACCTGTGTTGTTTGTGATTTCATGGTGCTTCTGCGGGTCAGTTGAAATCTGGCTGGAGGTGCTAATGAATTTCTGGTTATATTAGAAATGAATAATTGTAACAGTAAAATGAAATTGGCCTGGATGGTACAAAAGAGTTCTTCTTATAAACATACGGGTTTGTTATAAATGTTCTATTAAAGGAATGACAGTACAATGAAAGGTGGAAGGCTTGGGAGTTTTAGGGTTTGGAATTTTTCTTGGGTTTTTTGTTTGTTTGGGTGATTTTTTTTTTTTTTTTTTTTTTTTTTGATTGATTTGGTTTGGGTTTTTTTTCTTCCCATTCAATTCATCACAATTCCTATTTGTCACTATCCAAAAAAGGAAGAAAAAAATCTACATAAAATTGCACATGAAAATTGAAGGAGACTAAGCCACGTTTTTACCTACACATTAAAATAAATGTTGACTTCTGTTACTGTGTAAGTTCACCAGAGTGCAGATAGAGAAATCCTATGCCTATATATAGAGAAGTCTTATCCAGCTAAAGAGAATGAATATCATTGAAGGACACATTCAATCATCTTTTTCTTTTTAGCTTTACTTAATATGAATCAGGAGATTTAAAGATCTAAATTTAAAAACATCAAGCTAACTAAGGTAACCACAACCCTCCCTAATCAAACACCATCAATACAATAAGTCACTCTTGCAGAAGTTACAGTGCCTGGCACACTGCCTCTTAGTTCCTGTAAGAGTGATTTCCTTGTCAGCTTTTCTGGTGATGAGAAGGGTTTTTTTTCATTCTTTGTATTTAGGAGGCGTCAGGATACAAATTCACTTCTCAGCTATGCAGTTGGGATTCACTTCTTATGTCAGCATTATGTCACTTAAGTGTGTCCTCACTGAAGAGGTTTTGGGTTGTGTGTGACCTTTATAGCCAATCCCACCTTACATTTATAAGAATTAAACCTTACTGAGGTATTCTCTAAGTTGTGATAGAAATGTCAGAATTTTCCTGAAGAATTTTCTGATTTTACATTTAGTAACAGATCTTTGCCATTTTCTGCTAAGATAGCATATTAGATTTTCTTCTTATGATTGCTTGCTGCAAGGAAATGGTTAAATCAATACGAAGATAATAATTTTGAGCTATGAAAGTCGAGTGTGAATCACAGAGTGTAGATTCTTTAAACACTAAAATATGTATTTTGTGTAAACACGGGTATATGGGCAACCACACGTTATTTTGTGTAAATGTGCATATATTGGCAATCAGAGGTCATAAGTGCAACTTAATATTAGGTTTTGGCTGAAATAATATGTGCTGGTAAGCTGAGCATTTTGAGGTGATGATGTGCTTGGGCACATAAAATATAATAAAAATAAAATCGCTCAGAGGAACACAATGAAAAACTTCATTAAATTTCTTCCTGGGTATGAATGGTTAATAATAACCTTGTGTTGATGATAAAAGACAACCCACTTTATATATAGACTCTGTATTTTTTCAGTTCCTCCTATATTACTAATCAGGAGGTGGAGATGGACTCTGACAAGGGCCAGATGAAGTCATTCAGAGTTATCCTGTTTCTTCCTTGATGGGATGAGATAGGAGGTAGCAGAAAACAATTGCTCACCCTCCATGAAGGTCCTCTTGCACATGGATTGACTTAATTGACTTTCCTGCTTAATACTCCAGACGATGTAATGAGTTGATAAAACAGGTGGTATTGCCTAACAGATGGATACTGCATGCTATCTGTCTTTAAAGAACTGAAGTGATGATTTTGATTTGCTTATCTAGTATCTTGCTCTAACTGGGTTTTGAATGAGGTTTTCCTAATTATGAGTCATTTCACAGCTGAGTGACTTTATTCTTCTATTAGTAAGAGTCATACTAGTCCTTTTTAGTCACATGTGTATCTATTAGTGCCAGCAAGTGTCCTTTCTTTCGTCCACCCCGATAGTTAAGGTCTGTCTTTCTAGCTGCTATTTATTTCAGCACAGTAGACATCAGAATAAAACAGCCTCAGTTTACTTTGTGTGTGTGAGGAGACAGATTGGAGAGTAGGAGCTCTCTCTGTGAAAAGGTGAATTTCAACCTTACATGCAAGTTACGTGTTCTCAATGCTAAATGTTGGCAATTCAATGTCAATTGGTATCTTCATTTCCCCAGTCTAAAGAGGGCATTGCATAGCATGTAAGGCACATAATTCTGCTGTCTGCTATAAGATTAGAAGTTTGTGAAAGGTGGGTATGCGGTTACAGGTTATCATAAAAGTAAATTGCATTTACTGGTGGGTAAAAATGTTGTGAACTAATTTCACCAGTTCATTTCAGACCTTTTCATTTAAACTGACAGAAGCAAATTATGGTGCTATAGCTCATTCATCCATGATTTCACGCTCCTGCACCGTAGGAAACAAGAGGCAAATCTCAAAGGGTTTCTCCGTGGTAAAACATTTTTAATTAGTAAATAATTCTGAAGCTGCACATTCAAAGCAAACCCTCACTAAGCAAGCCATATTGTCACTTCCAATGACAGCACTTCCAGATTTCTCAATGACTGTGTGCATTGGTTCACTTTTCACAGCAGCTTTCTCTCCAAAGAGCGGAGAAAGTCAGTCCTGAGCACTGTTGTTGTTTCTTGCCAGTTAGACTAGCATACAAATTGAGCCAAGTTTGCCTTTGTGGAAGTCTTTCAGTTTTCCAGTCCATGAGACTTACAAATAGAAACTAAACAGTGAGTGTTGAAAAATATGAGGTAATTTCAAACAAATATACATTTATTTTAATGGAAGCATGGTCAAAAATACTCTTTTCTGGTGATGGCTTTGACAGACTGAAAAACAGAAACATGAATGTCTTTGTAATATTATTTTGCTTTAATTCATAACAAATAGAAACAATTAGAACTCCTGGGCTAGGATAAAGAGAACATAAATAAAACAAAAAGGAAATAAACCTGAACCATAGTTCCAAAAGATTTTAAAAAAACTTGGAAGAGATGAATGAAAAAAAGTTGTATAGAAAGCCTAGAGCTTGTTTTCAGTTACTTTGATCTTCTTCCCCCTTGCAGGACTGTCTTAGCAAGGCGTCCTCTCTCCCTATCTGTTTGCAAGTTGCCATGGTATATCCACTAAGAACAAATTATATTTAATCATTATTTTGATGTTTCAGAATCTAGCACCCAGAAGCCATTATTAATGTTGCTTACTGGAAATTCAATTCAGCCCCCCTGTGTGTAGGAATTGCAATACAAGTATTTAATTACCTAATCATATATCAATCACTATATCCAGAGAATCTTGATCCTATTCAGTGCACAAAATCTTCAGTCCAAGTTAATGAGCCAAACTCAGTATTTGCCTTCCTCCTTATTCACTATCTGTTGATGTTATTTGTTGCAGTGTTCATATCCTGTTTTGAAGACACAGCTATTAGTTTTCTCGTGGAATTCGCTATGACATTTATCACTACCATTTCTGAATGCTGTGCAAATATTAACACACTGTTTCTGCACTTCAGTGAAAAAGCAAAAGCATGTTAGTACCCTTGGTGGCTTTGAAGAAGTGGCACATAAGCCATTGTTGTATGCATGATCTCAAATCTCAGACCCTAAATTAACCATTCAGGAAATACAGAGCAGAAGCTAAAGGAGAAATTACCTGGCTTCCATAACACTTCATCTTACTTAGACGAGGTCATGCAGACATTGTTTTTCATCAATGTAAAGTGGCTATGACAAAAAGGAATTCATCCCACCTTAAGGATGATGTCTTAAACATGCCATCCTTGGCATATGCCCATTTCTCTCCACTGACTTGAAAAGTAATCTATTCTTTTCACCCTAACTGGTCATTTGTAGAAAACAGAACACCATCCTTAGTACCATATACATTCTTTATAGTAAAGTAGGGATAAAATCTTACTGAGTGGGATTCATACAGGTTTTCCAGGAACATTTTTTAAACCTTTAAGCAGTATCATTTAATACCTAGATTTGGAACAAATGATTGATTCCTGATCACTAGAATATTATTTGCTACTGAAATTCTCCTCATTCCCAGGAGATCTTTGTCCTATTGTCATTTGATCAGGGAATATTTTTTCTTTGACATTTTCTTTGTGAATTTCTCCTTGTCTTTTCCATCCATTTCCTAGTCCAAACTGCTCAGGTCAGCTGGAGGCTTTTCTTCCAATTCTTTGTAATATTTCCTTCCTTTCACCACCTTCCTGTTCTCCCACTGGTAAGTAAGAATTAATACCTATCTTGTCCTTGGCTTGTCATACCCACTTGGTCTTACCCACTATCTCTGTGTGGCCTTTAATTTCATTCTTCTTTCCTAACTACAAGGTTTGAGGTACTTCCCTGAGTTCAGTCCTCCTCTTTCTATCTAGTTTGAGTCCTCTCTCTGTTATGTTTTTTGTATAGACTCAACCTCGTTGCCACTGCCCTGGTCAGTGTGTATGCCTTCTTTGTCAGTGATCTAGCTCATCTCCCCTTTGGGGATGTAATTTCTGCCTCTTACATCTGGCTCCAAAATACAAAAGAGTGTTGCTTTCCCATAAATGACTGTTTTCTTTAACGATGCAATGCATTAAAAATGACATTCAGGCTTGCTTTCCTGGATTTTAGTTGTTAAAAGAGGAGAAATCAATAAATAAATTATAAGTAAAGAAAACCCAAGACCAAACCAAACATAACCAAACCAAGAAACCAAAGCACCACATTTAAAGACATTATGAAATCTGGTTGAAAACATATCTGCCTTGCTACCTCATCTCCCCCAGATGACATGTTCAGCAATTTATAGGAACTAAACTGTTCTATACTGTTTACTTTCTTCAGACTTCCATAGTCTAAACTGCTGCAGAGCAAAATTAACCTCCTTCTCGTCAGTCTCCTGCTGTTCAGAGAGTTTTGAATAGCAGCAGGAAAATATGACAAAAGGCTCTTGTCAGTTTTAACTCTGCTGTAGCCTGTCAAATCTTTGGGTTACAGCAGTGGCACTCCAGCTGTCTGTCTGCTGATTTAGAAAGCAAGCACCACATTGCCTTCATTCAGTTTACCATTTCGAGACCTTTTTTTCAGAATTTTTTAAAAACCTGAGATTCTGCAGAAGCTGATAAGAGCTTGGAAAGAATGAATATATTCACTTATAACTCAGAGCAAATTTCCAGGTTGACATTAATTTAGTTCACCCCTGTAAGTGAACTGGAATTCAAGTATTACATTGCATTTTGAAATCCTGATATTTCTTTATGATGAATATCTCACAGAGTGTAATGAAATTAACCCAAGTACTAGAAACATCACAAGAAAGTGATCCTGCTGAGTGTTAGACTGAATGAACATAGATAGGCAAATGGGCTCTTTTAACATTTGAGTGTGTCTCAAAGGAATTATGAAGGCAAGTACTGGCATGTAGGGAACTAAAGCATCAGCCATTTTACAAATATTTTTCTTCAAAGATTTTTAAAATATTTATTTTTTTCTGCCTATACAAAGTTATGGTTTGTGTTAATGACATCACTTGGGGGATTGTATAACAATGATACTTCATGTGAGTATCAGAATCCTCATCTTGAAATCTGTAGTTTCATGTTGCTTGAAAACAAAATGGCAAGTGAAGGAAGATCTTTACCCTGCCAGGTTTCACTAATGTATTGCAGCTCCTGTACTGTTCTCTTTCAGAGTCAGAATGCTGTGCTGAATATAGGCAACATTAGAAAATACCAGCTAGTTCACTAACCCCCACAACTACCCTTTACTTTAAAGCATTTTAGAAATAAGCTGTTGTGTTGGAACTGCTTTGTCCAAGTCCTTTAAAGACAACAATTGCCAAAAAATCAAGCTGCCCTCTTTCTCCTTGGACTGGAAAGACCCAGATATTCTAGCTGTCTCTGCAGCCAACTCCACTGGAATTTGAAGAATTACTTCAAAGTTTGATTGTTGGTATCCCAAACCCTGTTAAACTCTGGACAATGCTTAGGGAATTAGTTTCAGACCAATATTTAGGGTCTAAAGGAACATGTCTGTTTAATCTGGTAAAAGCCATCTCAGCAGTATTACAAAGGCACTGAGGGAATTTTCAAATGCTGGTGTCTTTCTTCTTCTTCCTTCTGGCATATATCCTGAATTGCTCCTAGATCAGAGAGATCTGAAAGTCCCTTATGATTAAGGGTCTCTTTGTGAGAGTGTGTGAGTGGCCCTGTGCCAGACCACTGCTTTTCATTTCTCTAAAACCTTCACCTGCAGATGACAGACAGTAGAGTGACTGAGTGATAGCTGTTAGAAAGAAAGTGAAAGAGAGAAAACTGTCATTGGAGTGTTGGCAGATTCACCAATAAGTGACTATTCTTCCATACTTACCACAAGGCGAGATAGTGGCCACTGAACAGGGTATTGCTTTGCAAAACTGTGGCCATTTAGGCATAGGAAGAGAGAAAAATTTCTAGGCATCTCATGTCATCTGCTTTAGTTAGAAGCTGCCCTTGCTATTTTGCTCTGCTGATGCCTAAGCTGCTTCAACTTGCTGATTTCAAGTGTTGGTAAACAATTTGAGAAAAGATGATGCTTTTGATTTAAGCAAATAGGGAATGATTAAAGCTTCTGATACCCTACTGCATCTGTACTCAGCCAACTATAAAAGAATTTGAAGTGATGCTGTTGGATCCATGCCGTTTGATGTGGGCTGTGAGGCTCTAAGTTAATTAATATATCTTGTACTTGGTAGCATTCACTCAACTAAAAAAAAAAAAAAAAAAAAAACAAAACCAAACAAAAAAAAAAAAACCAACCAACCAAACAAACAAAAAACCCCAAACCCCCAAACAGCAAGGTTTTAGAATAATCCTTAGATACCCTTATTTTAACATAACATGTTAGTCCGGTTCTAAGTCATCATTGCCTGCTTTGTCTTTGAAAGAGCAAAGCCTGGAAGATGGCATAGTAGTTATTTCTTCACCAAAGTGTGCCTAAAAGGTAGGAAACCTATTTCTGGAGTTTAGAGGGAAATTGTTACTAGGCAGAAGGATTAGGATTTTGCAAAATAATTATTAGAAATGTCTAGGTTTCAGCTCAATCCTGTTTTTTGACAGTCTCTTGAAAAGTGCTATTTGTAGCAGATTTTCAGAGTTTTCTATGAAATTAAGCTTCCAAACCTCTTGAGCTACCAATTACCTATGTTGTTTTTTTGGTTTTTATTCCTGAGATGGGTGCTGCTTACTCATTTATAAGTGAGATTCTTTCCTGTTTTCCTTTAATAAGGGCCAGAACCTTATTATCAATATAGTTTTCTATTTCTAATCTAGATATTTTAGGGAGTTTGGTCAAAATCCTTATGCAGAACCATTATATAAGGCTATATAAGCTATATATTTCATAAAGAAGGGTGCCAAAATCATTACAATTAGGTGCAAATGTGATTCATTTAAAGATATTGGTAAAAAAACCCCAACCCACCAACCTTGAAGATGATATGCAAACATATATATCTAAACAAATTTTTCTTGAGGGCAATCCTGAGAGGAGTTTGCTGTTGTAGTATTGTTTATGAACTAGGGAGGGGTATTTTCACTTGAAAAGAGATGCAAGCATGCAATTTTCATATAGATTATTTTCTTGCACTTGCCTCTTTGATATAATTGTAATTCTGTATATATGTGTGAGTGTAGCCATAGTCTCCATCAACACATGTAATTTATAAGTGCTCCCAGGGCTGTGATGTGTAAGCGCTTTTAGATTCAGGACTCTCTTAATCATGGAGAATAGACTTATTAGAGAAAGGAAAAAAAGTATATTTTTAATGAATAAAAATAGATCTGTTCATTTCTCCAAAACAAGGCAAAAGTGCTGAGAATAGTAAGTGTCCTAATTTTAATTCCAGAAACTTCTCATGGTATTTCTTATTTATTTTGTGTAGCAAAATGAACGTGAAAATTTCAACTCCCCAGTCTAATTAATTCTGCTCACTAAGATTCCGACTGGTAAGTCTTCTCCAGGCTGAGCTTTTGTGGTTCTGCTGTTCATATTTCTTAATTATTTTGGTAAAAAAAACTCTCTCTATGCTCATTTGCCTCAATTAATTTCACTCAGTTATGACTGGATCCCAAGCAAAAGTCTTTTAAGAAGAATTTTCCACTAGTTTTTTGCTTCTTTCAACCTCTAGAGGCTTTCATTGGTTTCTCCAACATGTCTGCTTTTTTGGCACACCTGCTTTTGCTGCCTAGATTGTGTTAGTTCTTCCCTCAGAATCAATCGTGAGCAGCTTGCAACCAGATGCCTGATTAAAAAGTTAGCAGACCTTGAGTGCAATTACTTCAGCTCTATGGCATTCACGCATTAAACCCAGTGTTAATTGTTTCCCATTTTTGTAACGATCCTTATAATAGGATAAACCAGAAGAGATCATTTCTTGAAGTTAAAACAGCAGAAAATAAAGACATTTACTCTGATTAATCATCTCAATATGAAAATAAACACAATCACAAGTAAACATAGAGAGGGTCTTTGTGCTAGATAGCCGTGAAAATTGTTGTTGGTACTGTATGAAGTATTTATTCTGGAGCCTGGCACAATATACTTATGTGTTGTATTTAAGTTTAGACAGAAAGCAGGACTGAGTAAAGCAGTTTTTGAGTTGCTGCTTTGAAGGAGTGTCACACCATTATTTATACAAGCACTATTTGGATATTATCATAGATAAATGTCCATATCATGTAGTGTGTAGATTTACTCATACTTTCCCAGAAATGAATAGTTCCGTGGTTTCACTTGGATTTCTCATGTATGTTATTATCTCACTTTAGTTGATGATCTTTGTACATTTGAAAAAAAATTGAAAATATCTTTATAGTAGCAATAAAGGAAAACGCAGTGAGTGAGCTGAGTAGATGCTCACAGACTAATGACACCATCTAAGATTAAAAAAAATTCCTGTAATGATATCAAAACTCACATTTATGTATTTTCACGACCATTTGATAGAAGTGTCCATGCAGAATATCATAGTGTCATAGAACAGTAGAATGGTTTGGGTTGGAAGGGACCTTAGAGATAACTAGTTTCAATCCCCTCTGCTAGGGCAGGTAGTCGGTCCCCACCCGGCTCCGTGGGGTCCTGCGTGCCCCCACAGCCGCACGGGTGGGTTCAGCAATGCCGTCGGCACCAAAGAGTCCAGAAGGGCATTTGCGTGCGTTCCGCCAGCAGCATTTATTGCTGCTACGCTGGCGAAGGGTGCAGAGGCAAACACCAACACGATCCCGCAGCTCACAGTTTTATCCAGGGGTGGGGAAAGGGCAGGACTAGGGAACAGGGACCAATGGGGAAGCTCTGGGGGAGCGATGAGGGGTAGAGGCCAACAGCCAACCGGGGAATCCCAGGGATATCTTCCGCCTAGACCAGGCTGTTCAAAGCACCATCCAACATGGCCTTGAACAATTCCAGGGATGAGGCATCCACAACTTCTCTGGGCAACCTGTTCCAGTGCCTTATCACCTTCACAGTAAATATATATTCCTTATAGCTAATCTAAGTCTACCCTTTTCAGTTTAAAGCCATTCCCCCTTGTCCTATCATTACATGCCCTTATAAAAGTCCATCTCCAGCTCTCTTGTAGGCCCAGTTTTGGTATTGGAAGGTGACAGAAGGTCACCCCGAATCCTTCTCCAGGCTGAACAGCCCAACTTTCTCAGCCTGCCTTCATAGGAGTGGTGTTCCAGCCCTCTGATCGTCTCTGTGGCTCTCTTCTGGACTCATTCCAACAGATCTATGGAGTGTCCACATTGCTGACAAAGATGTTAAACAGCACCACTCCCAAAAGGTACCCCTGAGGAACATGAATTGTCAGTGGTCTCTACTTGGACATCAAGCTATTCACTGCAATTCTTTGAGTGCAGCCAAATTCCTTATCCACTGTGTGGTCCATCTGTCAAATCCATGTCTTTCCAGCTGAGAGACCAGCTGGATGTCATGCAAGATAGGGTCAAATGCTTTGCACAAGTCCAGGTGCTCTTCCGTTATCCACAAACACTGTAATCACACTGTAGAAAGCCAACAAGTTTTGCAGGCATGGTTTGCCTTTAGTGAAGCCATGTTGTCTGTGACCAATCGTGTCCTTCTTTTCCGTGTGCCTTAGCATAATTTCCAGTAGGATCTGCTCCATGATCATGTCAGGCAATGAGGTGAGACTGACTGGCCTGTAGTTCACCGGGTCTTCATTATTTCTCTCTTTCAGAAGTTGAGATTATGTTTCCCCTTTTCCAGCCAGTGGGAACGAACTTCACTGGTCTCCCATGTCCCATGTCTGAAACATGATGGATAGTGGCTCAGCCACTTCACCTGCAAGTTTTCTCAGGACCCACAGATATATCTCATCATGTTCCAAGGGTTTGAGTCCCTTCCCATTCC
>NW_008237609.1:3778448-3811034 GCF_000691975.1 Corvus brachyrhynchos
CCTACTGCATGCAGATTTTCATTCTCAGTCTCTGCCTTGATCTTCTGTGACTTGGATGCTGTGGCTAGAGTACTTGCTGGAGTAACACAAAAAAGTTGTTATGTACCTCAGCCTTCTTCATATCCCAGGTAACCAAGTCTCCTCTTTTCTTCTGCAAGGGGCTCACATTTGAATCCTCTTCCTTTTATCTCTGCTATACATAAAGAAGTTTTTCTTGTCACCTGTGATCCCTGGGCAAATTTAATTCTATCACATATATCCTGTTCTTGCCATCAGTTGATAATGGGTCTTCCTATATTTATTCTCTTAAAGATGCTCTCACTGTTCGCAGATAGTTGACTACTGGATCTTACAAGGAAATGGGGGGGGGGGGGGGGGGGGGGGGGGGGGGGTAAAAAAATAAATACAATTTTTATTTGTTATTGTTTAAAAAATCAAAGCATGACAATATCTTAAAGTAAAATTCTTATAGAACTGCAATTAGGAGATTAAAGAAAATAGCAATACGTTATGAACATAGCAGAAGAGGCAAAGGAAAAGCTGCTGCTTTTTCTTTTCTCTTTTATTTTTTTTAAAAAGAAGGGAAGTATATCCCCAGAAACAACCAGAAAGCATAATAATTTAGATCCATCAAGCAGGACACATTGCTAACCACAGTAATCATGTGGAGCTGTTACTGCTACCTATGTTATTTCCCCATGGCTCTCTTGTTGTCTTTACTTCATCCAGTCTTCAATCAGATTGTAAATTTTGTAAGGGAAGAGCATTCTTTCCTATGTTATTTGAGTATTTCCTCTCACAGTGCTACTCTTCTCTCTTCCATCCTTCCCCTTCTCAGTTTTAAGCCTTTTGTAATCAAGTGAATTTAAATTATGAGCATATTTCTTCTACTTCAAATTATAAAATAATAAAATATTTATTCTCTGGGTAGCATTTGCCATCTGAGCATCTTAAATTCATTTGCAAATATCATGTTAGCTTTCGAAAACATCATGCCTAGCTGGAAAAAAAAGGGCAATGGTCTTTCCCACTTACCAATAAGCAAAAATGTTAAATGTTTCACATCACTGGCAGCTGACAGCAGCTGGCCACCATCAGGAAGGTCTCAGTACCTGGAAGATAGACCCCAGGTACCTTATTCTGAGTTTAATTGGAAAGTTTCTATTGATTATAGTGACTTAACATTTTATTACACATGAAATGTGTCACAGAGTCTTGTCTTCTAACTCCATGTCCTGTAAGCACTTGATCACCCTTCATCCCCGGGGTGAGAATGACTACTTATATTCCCTCACATGTTGGTTTTTCTGTCATTTTCAGTTTAGCTTAGAAACTCAGTATCATGAATTCTTTAAGATGCCACTTGTCTGACCTGGCCCCTGATTTTAATTGTTAAGATTCAGGCTAGCATTCCAGATGGTGCCCTCTACCAGAGCTGCACAAACTGGACCTGGTTGGTGTTTTGCCATTTCTAAGGAAAGTGGCAGCTGTTACTCATTTTGCTTGTTACTGAATATCATTCGAGATTATACTAGTGGGCAAAGTCCTAAAGGATATTTGGCATTACTGCTCCAGTGAATATCTGTAGCCAGTGTTATTGAGTAAGCAGTTTCATCTATGCCTGATCGTAATCTTACAGAAAAAAAGGACTAAAGGAAAAAAAACTCTACCCAAGAAATTAGAACACATCTGTCTTTCTTTTTCTCCCATCTGTCAACCCAGGGCATGTACCATATCAGTTTTTTCCCAGTGTGGGAAACATTTGGCTTCCTCATTATGAAGTTAACCATGTACAGCTTGATTTTGGATTATTTTTGTTACTTTTACTGTTCTTATTAGGACTGCTACTCAAAATACATTATTCCAGAGGGCTTCTAATTTCAATTCTAGAGATTTCGAACTATGTGTTTTTCTAAGAAATGATGATAAATAACAGAGCAAAGCTCATGCCGTCTGGTCTCTTTCAAAGTGCACACAAGGCATTTCTCTTAAATACACACATTTTAGCCTGTGGTTTGCAAATGATGTAGAATGAAGTATTTAATAATTTTGATTGTATTCCTTTCTATTAAACTAGTTACAACTAATACTACCTGAAACTATTTCCATGGAAAAGGATAGTCTTGTGATAAGAACTAATCCAAATGTAATCATACCTGCTTTTTTCCCTAATTACAGGAACTCTTGCAGAGAAATGCCTGATACCAAAAAGACTAATCGAATTCCCCTAGCTGCTGTTTTCCTCCAGTGCACTGTTTCAGCTGCTGTGACTCTGCCTGGGTGCAGTGCATGTGCTGTTTAAAGGACCAAAGTGAACACATCTGTGCCAAGTGGGACTTGGCTGTCCTATAACCTGCATATATGGGAGGTTTGGTCTGACTGAAAGTGATGGATGCTTGACACCTTAGCAGTTTGGCTAGTCTGTCTTTGCGTAATGGAGGCATTAACGGAGTAATTACCTGTCAATGAAATCAGCATTCAGAATTGCAGTGCAAGGCCTCCATTACCTTCTGAGGATCTGGACTTTAATGAAGCATCCCTGCCATTTCATACTGAAATGTTGATCTTGCTTTGACTGCCACATAATATTTTACTACATTTTTTTTGGACATTGCATAATTCAGAAGCTAAGGGTAGGCTTCATATATAGTTCATTAATTACACATAAGAATTTGATCTTCATTTAGAAACTAGAGTGATAAGCTATTAAAGGAATATATATTTAATTGATTCTAGGAAGTTCAGGCACAGGAATTCACACACACAGACAAAACACTGACACACAAAACACCTAATGTCAAACCTAAACAATTATTTAATATACTTAAAGCTTGTTTAAGAAGCCATAATCAGATTTAATTTTTTATATCCAAGGAATACTTTTTAGCACACATTAGAAAAAAAATTCAACACTACAAGGCAAAAAAGTAGATTATGTATAATGAGTGTCTCCAGTACAAAAAATAATATCTGTGAGTAATGTAATTTAGATTTAAAAGGTTGGTAAAGTCAGAAACATTCATAACAATGACCATTAGATAACAGGAAAAACTTGGAATTTTATTAAATTTAGTGCCAGCAAAAATGTTAATAAAGCAATCCCAATCCCGTTGAGATCAGTGGACAACTTTTTACAGTGACTTTACTAGGTTCTAAGTTAGGCCCATATTTATTCCTTCTACAAAGGAAATTCAAAATTGTGTGAAGAAGTATTAAAGTCTCCATTTCAGAGAATTTTCTAAACCTTGTTTTGCCTGGTCTTTTTACTGGTTTTTCTATATTACTAGCAACTGTAATATAATGACATTTTCTTCTTCTGTTCAGCTTCTCTAAAGAAAATAAACACCTTTCCACTTTCACATTTTTTGGAGAAGTAGGTGTGGCTGTCTGCCATTTTTGAGTAGTTATCATCCTACTTGCAGTTCCTGTGGAAATATCTCAGACTTGCCATATCTGTGATCTGTCAACAATAGAGATCAAACCAGGGAGCTTGGATGCATTCTTTACATGCCTTGTCAACCTGTGAAGGCTGAGATAAGGTGGCTTCCACAGGCATTGAGCTCTATGATTTATTCTACAGTTTGATAACACCTTAAATCTCAAAGTGCCACCATGCATTTTCATCCGTCATAGAAAGGATCATATCAGAAAGGATCCTGATTTACTACATGTGAGAAATTGATATTAAAACAAGTCCATTCAATTTGCCCATATATAGAAATAATTTCTTTAACAAGTTTTTTGTTTGTTTTTTTTTTAATGCTAAATTCTTACTCAGCAGTGTGTCCTGTCTGTTCAGTAGCTAGCTAGTAATGTAGAATTATCGTGACATAACAGCAGTATTTGTCAACAATTGGTTTAGGTTTAGATAGAACCTATATGCACTTTCTATTTTTTAATGTTCTCTGCAAAATGAAGACATATAGGGCATGTGCATATAGCTTTACAGTATTTTTTTGTGAAGTGCAATTGCATTCCTTTGTGGCTATGTGTTTTACAGGCTTTTATTTAAATTACTATTGTTATGGAAAATAAAATGTGAGGCAGAAATTTTGTGCTTCTCAGTTTGCCTAATGAAAAGCTGGAGTTTGCAAAACAGGTACAAATTACCCTTGAAATGTTAGTAAATGCTGGGCTCAAAAGTCAGCAGTCCTTGGCTATCTGTATTAATTAACAAGGTTGTGTGTACTAGGTGGAAAGTGCAAAAATAAATCCGTCCGTTTTAAACACTGGCATCAAAGGTAATGGCATCCAGCAAATTTTGTGAAATGAGAAACGTGCTAATATGTACATTAGAAAAATATATGCACCAATCACTAATTTTTTTTATATTCAAGTAGAGGTCCAACATCCTGCTTTCTTCAGTTTTGTAGACAGAAAATGGAGAAGTCACGGGCCAAGGTTGTAGAAAGTTCTATAGTTTTTAGAATGTGACTTAGTGATGTTTTGTCAAGAGAAGCCAAGTAAAAGTAGGTGACTATTAGCATCAGTTGGTGTAACTTCAGAGACTTCCTCAAAGTTACTCTTTTAGGCCACTGAAAGAAGTTCATCAGTGTGATTTTACTTTACTGACATTAATCTCAGGCAGCACAAAGTAGGTTAGTTCATCAACATCAGAACATAAATGTGGACTATCAAACATTTTCTGCTTATTCTAAGGGGAACATGGCATTGGCAGCATTACCTGAAACTATCCAAGTGATAGTCAGAGTTCTTGTTTTCCCTATAACTTTTAATGTGTCAAGAGCATGCCATATGTAATTTGTGGAAAATACTGAAAATTGGATGGAGTCTAATAATAATAGTGATTCTTGTCAGGTCTAATTTGACTTCTGCTTGAGGCCAGCAGAAAATACATCCTACCTGTTTTTTCTCACAGTAAGATCCCACTGAGAGTATCTGCTGTTTTGATAGTACAGCAATACCACCGTCACACAGCTGATTTCCATGCAAGAAGTAATTTTTTTTTCCTCTTTCCTTTTTCATCCTGTTTGTTAATGAGGTTTTATCTCTCCTGGCTAAGCTGCTGATACATCCTTTTTTCTATAGAAACCTCTGTGTGGAAGCACCTTCACAGGCTTATTCTTGATTCTGTGTTTTATTTGGGATTATAATTTCATGTAGCAGAGACTTGCCCCAACAGTTAACATGGCACAGAAATGAAAGACCCATTATCAAAGCAACACAAAAAAACCCCAAAAACATTCAGCCACAGAAAATAATTATAATTCTCTGTGGATTTAGTTTTCCAGGCTTTGACAACATAAGATATTGCAAGGCAGATACACATAGGTGTTATATGTGCTGGAAGAGAAGTTTGTAGTCAGTATTTTTTATATGCATTGTTCGCTGAAGAATCCTCAGTGAAAAGATGGGGATTTTTTAAATTTTCATTTTCTGTATCGCATGTTTGCATATGCAAAATGAAAACTCCAAAGCTATGGGAGTTCAAATTAAAAAAAAAAAAAACAAAAAAACCCCAAAAAAGGAAAAAACCAAACAAAAAACCAAAACTAAAATAAATTCAGAAAATTGTTGTTAGTAAAGCAGTTCTTAAGGACATCCTGTCCCAAGTAAGAAAACATATGTTTTTATGGTGGAAATACATTATTGTCTAATTCTTTTTCTATCTGAGTTGCAGATATGTTAACAGAGGTGTTTTAATTAGCTTATAGTGTGTGCAATCAATTGGGATAATAATATCAGTTTAAAAATTAAAATATTCTCGAAACTGCATCTCTCCCAGAATGCACTAGCTTAACCATATTATCCTTGACAGTCATGTCCCCTCTCAGTTTCTCCAATGTGGATCCATTTATCTAATGTGACAGCTTTAGTGTTGCTTGTGTTAACAGACATACAACTGCATGCAGACGTTCTTGTCCTCAAAGTGCAGCGCTGCGGCCATTTCTGCTTTCTGTGCTTGTAGGAGAAGACACGACTGCTGACTCAGAATTAATTGTAACCCAGTGAGCTGACAGTGACAGATACCCATACAAGCCACTACTAGTTCAGGAAGCAATGTCCTAATGTACTATTCTCCAACAGCCTCCTTCCTTGCCCTCCTCCTGTCCGCATGCTAATACGATATCCTTAGAATCATTATGAGAATTCCGCTTTTTTTCCTGCATTTGTTAAGCCTTGCTTTATTGAGGATCAATATAATCTTCTTAATTGAATTTCCTCAAACTCACATAAATAAAAGTGAAGACTGCCATCATGATGTTACTATGAACACTGGTTAGTTTGGAGTGCGATCATTTAAAGGCCTTCAGATTTTCTACACTGGTCATTTGTTGCTAAATCTGTGGATTTAAAATTATATTTCTCTTCTTTTTATATGCATTATTAAAATGAAACCATTCAAATCCCGAGATTAATTCTGACATAGAGCAAGGGCTGCATCACCCCAGACAAAAGATTGCTACCTTCACACAAGATCCATGGCCTGCTTGATTTCCAAGGTTATGTGCAGTACTAAAGAATGCTGATGGAACAGAATACTAAAGGAGTTTTTATCACATCTTTCTTTTTCCTGAAGATCACTGTAAAGTTTCCTGCTTCCTGGCACTGCAGAACTCTGCATATCTGCTCCAGTTACTGACGGTGATGAAATCATAAATACACAGTACTTCTGTAACACAGAAATTTTAGGCTTCAACAGTAAGATGCAGTGTCAGTAATGATTGTTGACATCATACTACATGTATCAGTTTATTCAATTTAATTAATAAACCTTAGTTGGTGGAACACTTCTGTAACTCATTAAATACTATAAACATAATTTATGTTAACATTATACATGTAAATGCAAATACACCAGTCAATTTTTTCATATATGACAATAATACGGTTACTTTTATAAGCAGCTTCCAGATACTGTACAGCCCTGAGATACGAAAAATTCTCAATTGTTTCTTCTCACATTGGAAAATGTAATTTGTAGGTAAAAGTAAGTCCCTGAAACTTTATTGCCCTGTTCACATTACAGGAGCTGGATGAATTTTATAGAATGTAAATCAGGGTAAATATATTATTATAATTTAACTTGTTAAATCTCAGCAACAGCTGTTTCTACATTTAGTACCTTATATGCATTATTGTTCAACACATGCTTTTACTGATGTAAAACTTTGCAGAGTGTAGAGAAGTTATGCTGGTTATTGTTGTAATTGGTACAGTGCTTCTGAAATGCTCCTTCAACTGAGCGCACTTGTAATGTGCATTATCTGTCATGCTGGGAGTAGCTCATCACCAAAACCAAACTAAATAAATATATTGAACATCACTGAAGTCTTTAAATTACTAAAGTTCACATAAAATATAATTTTATCACAACTAAATTTTTATATGTGAGCAAGTCAGTCTAGTATCTTTTTGTCAATGAGATCTGTTTTCTTCAAGGTCTTGCATCTTAAATACTTTTATTAAACACAGCTAAAATTTTAAGTGTTGAATATCTAAAGTCAGGTGCCTAAATAGTTATGAACATAGTGCAAGATCTAGGTAGGTTAATTTGGAGCATTTAAATTTGAAGACTCTGAACTTCATGTCTCTCTAATGTCAAGGGTTATAACAACAGAGTTGTCAAAAGAATTAATCTGCGTTACATCTTCTAATACATGCCCTAAGTTTACCTTGTCATCTATAGTCAATGATTGAGTACAAGCCTTTCAAAAAGGCATGTTACTGCTATTTTTCAATTGTATATCTTTTAGGATGGCATGAATGTTCATTAGAGCTGTCTTTCTTCTGCCATTAATTTTTAATTTTTAATAGGCATATACAAATTTCTTCCATTTTTAATGAGTCCTTTCTCAGGATTTTTTCCCACATAGTTTCTGGTAAGAAACATGTAATAAATTTATCCAGCTAACATGGTCTACTAATGTCTAGCCATTTGGGTGAATAATGTTTCTGAATATGAGCTTAGTTTTCTACTGGCAACACACATGGATATTTCCTTTTATGTTTTATCGTGTACAGAAGTTTCCATCTTTTCTCTCCACTTTCCTTTCCATGCATCTGAGATATTAATTTTAATAATCGTAGACTTAGAACTTATTTTCTGAGTCTCAGACAATTAATTCAGGAGGATGGGGGCTAATATTTAAAATGTTCAAAATTTATTAGTGTTTTACCAGACTCCAAAGCTGAACAAGGTAATACTCTGATTTAGACTAGATTACATTGTAACACTTAGCTTTCTTGTTATGTCAAATTTACCTTGTAGCCAAGATGATTTTAGGTAGATAGCAGTACTTACTAAGAAGAGGACTATTTGCCTTTTAGGTGGATATTAGGAAGGTAAAACTTAAAACATGTGATAGTCCTGTGTTTAGTGTCTTTTGAATGTGTTTGTTGGTCTTTTGAATGTCCAATTAAAAACAAAAAAAATTCAACAAAACCCAGGAAGAATTTATGGAATAAAGACTATGGTTTCATGAAATAAAATGAAGGAACATCACTAAATAAACATAGGAAGAGTGTAATGTTGCCTCAAAAGGTAATGGAAACCACAGGAATTGACTGCAGGTTTTTCTTCATTCACTGTCTCTGAAAAACTAAAACAAGTCTCCAACCAGACAGGCTCTTTGTTCTCCATGTTTAAATGTGCTTGGGACCCTCATGCTGTCATTTCCTACCCAGTCATGCATCAGACTGTAATAAATAATATTTTTCACCGTTATGAAAAGACCAGTTCTGTGCAGCCTAAGTAGCACGAGCAATGTAATAGGTAATTATATTTATGTTTCCTTTTAATATATTACAGTATATTTTACAGATTTCTATGAAATTTTAGTACTGAGAAACTAAGCAGAAGAAATCAAATGATTGTCGGGGATAACAACAATTTACATTCTGAAATCAATACCTACACTGTTACCTTAAGGGGAAAAAGAAGTAAATACTGAGGCACTCCAGCTATTTATATGGGTATCATGGTATGAAGAAGTAGCATGAAGAAGCTGTATCAATTGCTTTTTCTTTTTTTCATTCTTAGTTTAGCTTGAAAGATTGGCCAAAATCTTATCTATCTGCATTATCTTGGTTCTATGGGTAAGATATCAAGATGGGCATAGAGAATGGATTATCCTGTGATGCAAGCAGGATCCTCGAATAAGGACTGCCAAGGGGACTGCATGAGGAAGTTTAGTTTAGCAGCAGGCAAGAAATTTCTTTTAGCAAATTGCAGAGATCTACTGCACAATTTGTGCATAACACAGACTTGAGCCAAGATTATAAGGGAAAAGCAAGCGTGGCTTTCACTAAGAAAGTAGATTGATTTTATCTCAGATTTACATTCTTTTGTGAGATTTCAGTGAAACATGAAAGAGGAAGGTGTGTATGAGCAAGCTGAGTTATACAAAGCCCTGTTTGAGGTGCTTTGTGGACTTCTTGTGAGATACGCTACAGCAGTCTTTGATTTATCTTTCCAAACTGGAAGAGAATGTAGATTGTATATTTTAGGGGCCTTCCAGTAAGTCAATCAGAACTGAAAAACATAAAAGCATTGTTTCTTTATAAAACAAACTACTACAGCAACCATATGTTAATTTAAAGACCTTGCCAGTTCTTTCTGTGGAGCAAATACAAACATAGATATGTTTTGTCAAAACTGTTAACTAATCTGTTTTTGTGACTTGCCCTCCATTTACAGGCTTGATCTCATAAAGAAAATTAAATCCATGTTTTAGTACACGAACTAGGAATCTTTGTTTTGGAAGGAACAAATTTTATGAAACAGACATCTTCCACAAAGACATTTGGAATTAAGCATAAATTTTTCTTGTGTCTTTACAGTATTTTCGCAAACTTGAGGTCAAACAATATCTTCTCCATAATCATCATTTAATCATCATTTAATTATCAATAGCCAATGGGCTTTTTAGGGTATTTGTCTATTGTTTACACTTGATTTTATTTTAATATGCTTCTCTTCGGACTTTTTTATTAATGAGTGGGGTTTCAGTAAATTATGTCATGCGTTGATTTTCTGTTTATTTTCCATAATAAAGGTAATTTTTTTGTCAAGTTTTGCTTTTAAGCCTCCATATCAACAATCTTTCCATAAGGAAAGTATTCCCAGAATGTTTTCTTTGAAGTTGTTTTTCCTTCATAATAGTTCTTTGTCATCTTAACACAAAATATACCATAATAGTTCAGAAAAGAAAGGGAAATAGTTTTTGTTGATGCAAAATCTCCATATCTGAAATAAAATATTTCAATGACAATTAAAAACATGTCATGCTTGAATATATATTCTGATATGCAAACCTACATCCCATTCTGTAAAGTTTAATTTGTCTTGCTGTGAACGGGATGTTTTAATGGCTTCTGCCTGTCTGGAAAATCAAGGAGAGAAATCAAGGCTTTTAATTCACAACTGTATTGAGTGAAGAAGTTTAAAGTAGATAATTTGTAAACTCAAAATGCAACTCGGCTGGTTAAAATTCAGCAGGTTCTATTTCCAACTACCCAGTGTAGAAATGTTTTTTTAATTACAGCTTGGTTTATAACAATGGATAGGATCTGTAGCCAAATTTGTTCCTGTGAGACATTCAGCAATGGAACAATAGTATAATTATTTCTGGGATCCCTGATTAGCAAAAACAATAGAATAGTTCCACAAAGCTTGAAGGTTTGGTTCTTGGAATAAAAAAGAAGCAAAATCTCCTCGTAATGCTGATTTCTGTAATTTGCTGTATGATTCAAGCACATAATTGGAAATAAAATGCATTTTAGAAGCTAGTGTACCATGGAAAAAACTGAACAATTTTGAAACCTAACACTTATACTTCCTACGTTAAAGTTGTGTTTCCAACACAGCTCAAAACTCACCTGCCACAGGACATTTCAAACACTCGATATTACATGTCCTGATTTTTCCTGTACTTCAGGCTTTTAGCACTCAGGTGAACAAAATACCTTATATTATTTGCAGCCCACTTCTACCTGTGCATGTGTGTGTGTCCGGGGAATAGGGCAGCAGCAAAAAAGCCTAGTCTCATAAGTAGTGCCCAAACCTCACTGGTGTTGGCCTACCTTTTCTAGAAATCAGTGCTGAGGTACAATTTCTACCAATTCTTTTGGGTAAGTAAGGATGTCAGTATTGTAAATATAATGCTCTATGCAACTTTTCCAGTGCCATAGATTTGTATGGAATGAAATTACAAATTGTGGTATCAGAATACATTTTATACAGCTAAGATTGTCAAAAATAAGGTATTCCAGTACAAGATTATGTTTTCTGCTCTGGAAAAAAATATGAAATTACTCCAAATACTTCCAGATTTTCTTTTCGGCTAGAACTGACAGAATCACAGAATCACAGAATGGCTGAGATTGGTATCAGCCTCTGGAGGACATCTAGTCAACCCCTTGATCAAGCAGGGATAATTACAGCTGCTTGTCCAGAACTGTGTCCAGATAGCTTTTGAATATCCCCAAGGAGGGAGACTACATAGCGTATGTAGACCACTTGTGCCAGTGCTCAGTCACTCTCCAACTAAAAAAAGTTTCCTGATGTTCAGAACCTCCCATGTTTCAGTTTGTGCCCATGATTACCTGTTCTGTCACTGGGCACCATTAAATTCCTCATATTAAGAAGGAGTGAGAAAAATAGAACAGGAGAGTATGTTGAAGGAAAAATGACAAGCTGCAACACAAATATATTTTTAAGTGTTTTCAGTATCTCCAAATAAAGTACGGTATGGAAGAAAAGTGAAATATGTTATGTCAAGCACAAGTTTTACTTTTCTGTACTTGATCAGTAAGTTTAGAATATCCCCACCCTCTGCCATCCATTCCTCATCTCTAAAACCAGGGGTTTTGTTGCTATTTTTATTGGCATTTTAAATTATCACAGCTATTGCTTATACTTAGTAATTTCACAAATTACAGTTGTTAGGAAGTAGTAGGCACCTATTTGACTTTGTTATAGCCAGAAAAAAGGAGCCAGACTGGTTTAATGTATCTTTTGATTTGATATAATTTTGTTGTTACTATGTTAAAAAAGTGTTGGCTGGCTGACCACCTGGTCCAAAAACAGGAAAAAAAAGTGTTGCTATTATGCTTGAACTGTCCTATTTTCAGCACAGAAGTTTGCTATTCATTATCACCATCTGATGGTGTATCTCTTGCGGGTGTGAAGTCATGCTTCACCTAGATGAGCTGCACTAGGTGATTAAAGGAGAATGAGTCCATATAACTGATACTAATTGTTTTCCTGAATTTTAAACTCAGCCCATTGAGTCGAATTGTTCTGAATTACATATTGAAATTACTTTGACACAGGTTAAAATTATATTACTTTGACTGAATTCTCCTTTCAGTTTTGGGTTTCACATAACAATGATGTGATATTTCCTGATTAAAAATAAGGACTGGATTTTTTCAGGACCTGAAGAAAACCCCTATTCCCCCCCCAACAAATGTTTGTTCAGGATTGAATATGTCACAGATTTTAGATGTGAATTTTGGCCAAGTGTTGGGACCTGAACCATAACCTTACCTCATGCTGTGTATAATCCCACGTATGTTTTAGCATAATTAAATTTGTAATTACTTGTTATCATTAGTCCCAGTGTTGTGCCAACTATAAACCTCATTACTCAGAATAACTTGATTCTGTCTTTAGGTAAAAAGAATTCAAAGCTGGATTTGGTTGCACGAGAGAGTAAATAAACACGAACATTGTCTAAGCATGTTGAATTTTCTTCTGAAAGAAGAGTCCCTGTCTCTGCTGTTGTGGAGACAAGAAATTCAGTGAGCACTCAGTGAGGGGCTCAGTGCTGGATCTGGACTGTGTGTCACATCCCATGTGCCAAATGCCAGCTTCTGGAAGAGAGTCTGTGTAGCTTGCCCAAGCCAACTGTGCATGGTGTGTTTGTGTGGATTCACTGGCAAAGTCCAAGCTGGACCAGCTAGGAATGGGAGGCCCCAGGTCTAGGTGGGGGTAACTGGCAGGCAGTGGGGCAATGCTGGCATTTGGGGGACCCACGATTGTGTCCTGCCAGAGGGACAAGTGTGTGGGTGCTGCATATGAACAGTGAGCACCCAGTGGTGAGCTGGGGACCTGTGGGGTTGGTAAGGGGGTCTAGGATCTGGACAGGCGTGCTGGACAGGCAAAGGGGCTGTGCTGGTGCTAGGGAGATCTGTAAAGATGTGTGCTTGTGAACCTGGAGAGTGTGGTGTGTGCGCTGCACTTGTGCCTTTCTGCCTCTGACAGCCCAATAGGAGGAGGGGGTGTGTCCCTGTGTGCCTGTGACTGGTGTGAGTTCTGAATGTGGGGGCTGCTGGACGCAAAGTCTTGTCTGAGGCTGTCTGTGTAGCCACAGCTGTGGCCAAATCGGTATCCATGTGCGTGTCTGTGGTACATGCTCAGTCTTGGTACTGCAGCAGCATTCCTAGTGCAGAGATCCCAGGCTGGGCTCCAGCAGGAGGCTTCTGGACTGGGCGGTGGAGGCAGTGGCCACATATCACATTACTTAACACTTATCATAAGCTCTCAGTATGTTGAGGACAGTCTTTCCTTGCAATTATTGATATGCCTAAGCTTAAGTGTTTGCTTTGGGTCTCTTTTTGTGGAAGGCTTGCTCCCCTCATTGTTTTGATGGCATGATTTAATCTAAAGTTTCTTTATGGACTGCATGTTGTCCATCCATCATGTCTGGAACTGGATCACTGTTTACATGACCCTTATTTTTTTATAATCCTTTATAATGGTTTGTGGGTTCCTTGGCTAGGTGGCTGTTGTGGGTGAGAATGGGAACTTTGGAGAAAGTTTATTAGAGAAGCCTGCTGTTGAGTCATGGGGTGCAGAAAGATCCCCCTTGCTTTCTAAACTTCTCGGAGATTAATTTAGGTGTCACTGGATCCAGTCTCAGCCCCAGACTTTTTCAATGGTCTAAGTAACTCTGTCCCACAGAGATGAATTAATTTATTATTTATATGACAAATGATTAGATGAAATATCTTAATCAGAGTTATCTACTACAGAGTTTAAAAGCTAAAACTACTAGCAATGTATAGTATAGGTATAGTGCACTATATCAAAGCAATTACATAAAGCTGGCAAAAATAAACAATTATTAAGGAGAGATTGATACAACTCACCACACCAATGCTCATGGGCAGATCTCTTTTACTCAGCCTCGAGGAGTATTCTTGAAGGGGCTTCTCCAAGGGAGAAAGCTTCATACACACACTCCAAGAAGGAATATATTAGAGGAACCCAACTGTATGAAAGTAGAGTGGACTTTTACAGTATATAGTGATTGACTGCCAGTCATATGTCTCCAGGTCTCCTTAGCAGCTTATCTGCCAAATCTTTGCCTCACTATCAGGATCTTAATTTGGAGTTTCTGAGCCAGACAGCTTTTAGCATAATTCAATGCCAAAACCAGCACATGACTGAGCCTCTCAGCCCACCACTGATAGCTTGCAAAATAGGGCATTATTTGAATTTGACCACATTCCAAGGCAGATCACTATGCTACAGTGGCTCAGAAAAGCAAGACAATATACTTTTCTCTCATCATTTAAAGTATGGATTTAAAAAGTGATATTACTATCAGCCGAGAAGTTGCCAGTATTAGTGTTAGGCCTGTGTCATTTTACTGGCTGACCAGTCCCTGTCACTGTCAGTATAGAGTCAGAGCAGATTTCAGCTAGTATGAAGAATTTTTGTTACCTAAGATCAGTATTTTTACTATATAACTCATGAAATAGGACGTTCTTGTAATTACGTATTCTTCTGTTTATTTAGGTGGTTAATTAATTATAGGGGTTTTATTATTTTGCAGAACCTAAAACTGAATTTTTCATCTCCTCCCCTATTTTAGGGCTTAATTTTCTCAAACATTCATGCCTTCTTATAGAGTCTTTTAAGTTTAAATGAAAGCAATCTCCTCAGATCATAGTGTGACCTGGGGAGGGGGGTGGGGATGGGGAGGATGCACCACCACAGTTTGCCTCTTGCTCACTTTACCAGTGACATTAATTCTTAGCTTGGAAAAACAGATCTCCAAATTTATATTTCTGAAAGTAGTTGCAGAAAGAGAAGATTTTAAGTTGCGTAGTTAGCTACATTTCTATTTTGCTCATATTGAAGGGGAAGAACCTGCTAGTGACTAAAAATTGTTTAGGATGGTAGTTCCAGAACAAAAAAGTCATAAGAAAAAGTAGCTAAGTGTAAGATAAAAGTTTTTCTTAGTGACATATATAGTTAGGTTCTCTGTTGATGTAATGAGTGCATCCAATGACTCAGAGGATCTATTTGGTTTTCTACAGCTGGATTCTACTCCTAAAGCTAGAAAAGGAACTTAAAAGCAAAATACTAATTATAAAATCACAGCCAAGAGCAAATAATATTACATTTATTTCTATACTGAATAACACAGTAATCTGAAGTTGACTTAATCAACTATGTCCACCCAAGGGAGATTAATAAAAAGAAACTTGGTACAGTATATTGATCATCATATAAAATGGTAGCAATTACCATTAACAAATAGTCTTTAATAAGCAAACATACAGTTAGTACTATTACCTTGAGGTTTTTCTCATTAAAAGAAAAATGAAAAAGAGGAGGGGGGGAAATTTTCAGGATGGATACAGGACACCTGATTTTAACTACTTTAAAAAATCTCAACTAGTGAAAGATACCTGTTGTAGTATTTTCCTAATGTTTCTTTTTCTTCTGGCTCTGTAGAAATCTTGAATCCTTAGCTTAGATATACCCCATAAATTTCAGATGACTAATATTGATAAGAAGTAACTACTAAACTATACAGTTAAGATGCTTAAAATGAACTTTGTGAATCTCTACTTTATCATAAATTAATCTAGCAAACCAGACCACTGAAGCTCCTGAAACTTGTTTTTGTGGGAAGATGTGCTTAACTTAATTTAACCACTCTCTTGAGATACTCTTAAACTAGTTGTTTCCGATCCTTCAAAGGTGCAGTGTTTTGATCCATGAAGACCTGTAGCATTCCTTTCATGAATCCCACAGTCATGGTTGCTAAACAATTTGCAGCAGTGCTATCAGCTCTGAAGCTCTTGGGGAATCACAGTATCATTCTGTAGCCACAATTCAAAAGTCAGATTATTTCTCCAGATGAGAGAGGTTCAAAATCAATAATGGTTTGCTAATGTAAATGTACACTGAAGGGTTTTTTTATTTTTTTTTCTTTTGAGATGGCTACGCATTTCTTTTTTTAAGACGTTCAGTGAAATGTGTAATTCTGCCTCTCAATCCCTGTGTTCTCTTGTACAAACTCTGTGCTGTTTTATTTTTATTTGTCTTACTAAAGCAGTAATTGTTTATTCTGTCGTTGCGTTCTGTGATTCTTTGCTGACCACTGTGATCTCACAGATATATTATCAATCCTATTTATCCATTTTAGGAACATAACTGCTATCAGTTAAATATCCTTATAGATAGCTATTTTTTCATGCTACTATTCCCAAAAGATGACAGCCATTTTTATGGGCTTGTTTAGCTTGGTGGATGTCTTTTTTTTCCCAGTTTGAATAGTGCTAGTACAGATTTTAACCTCAGAAATATATATTTGCGAAATTTTCAGATGTCATTTGTTTTTCATAACCTACTTTGCAATGGTTTCTGCTTCTCAGAGAGAGTTTTTTTATAGATAATGTTTTGAAAATTATGAGAAATATACCTAATTTTCCACTGATCAATTTCTTATAAGAAGTTTACTTCACAGATGAGCACGTATAGACCTTTGAAATTTGGTTCTCCCATCTGCCAATTTCCCATCTATAAGCAAGCCAAAAAATAAAAAAAAAAAAAAAAAAAAAAAAAAAAAAAAAAAAAAAATTAAAAAAAAAAAGGCAAACCAAACCGCAAACATGATAATAGCAATTGCTTCATAAGCATTTCCAGGGATCTATCTGTAGAAAAGTTAAAAAAAAAAATAGTCAAGAGAGCAGAAAAGAAGGGCACTAATCAGTGTGTCCTGTGCTCTTCTTTGTAGTCCCAGCGCCGTGTTACATTTCACCTCCCTGATGGCTCCCAGGAAAGCTGCAGTGACAGTGGTCTGGGAGACCACGAGCCAGTGGGTGGTGGAACCCTGATCTCACACCCTCTCCCTCTGGTTCAGCCGCAGGACGAATTCTATGACCAGGCTTCACCGGACAAGAGGACTGAAGCTGATGGCAATTCTGACCCCAACTCGGGTGAGTCACCATCACTGCTCTGCTTATCTAGTTGCTTTGCTAACTTGGTTACTTCTTTTTCATCCCTTCGAGCTTTGCAATGGTAGAGATGTTTTTAAGCACATGCATGAATATTTGATCATATTAGCTCATTGGGATTGTTAGGAAATAATGTAGTTTGCCTGAAATGCCTCGTGTTGTAATTTGACTGTGGAAACAAAAGTATATCCAGTAGAACAGACGGCTTCATACTAATTGCACAGTAAGTAAGAACAGCTGGGGAGAAGGATGCCCTACAAGGTAGCAAGTTTTTCCTGATGTTTGCAGTGCTGTACCTATTTAGCTTTAGACTTAGATTTAGTAAAGTCATTCTAAATATCAATTTAAAGTTCAAGGACATGGAGGTTGCACTGTCTTTTAGACTAACAAAGAAATCAGTAAATCAGTGAAGCACTGAAGAATTGAAAGAACCCAAATTTCTTAACACCTTTATAATTCCCCCTTCTAACAGGGTTTCTTTGTTAGGTTGGAATGGCATGATGTTTTGGAACTGTCAGATACAGGTTTTCATACAAATATTAAGGATGAACTATTTGATTTGGGAACTTCGTCCTTTCTCTTCTTTCCTTCTCTATTATACATTCACATTATTACTGTGTTTTTTTGAAAGCACTAGAAATTGAAGCAAGATCTTAACCAATGCTGTGACTAGAATTTTGCATTGGAATGTGGAGACAGACATATTGAAAACAGGGAGAGGGAAGTAGCACTGCTCTTAAGCTTCTTGGTTTTTGTCTAGAGTCTGGAGAAAAAGGTTAAAAGTCTTACCTGTGCTCTTGGAAGGTAATTGAACTTGAGTTCTTTTGTGTCCCAGGAGTATAGAAATAAGAATTAGTTTCTGTCTTTGGCATTTCTCCCTTTTGTATAGATGATTAAGTTGTCACTGGGCCTGTACAAACCAGGAGAGAAGGTGGCCTTGGGATCTGATGAACAATATTAAGGTCCATCTTCTCATTTGGGCAGAGCTGGATCTGAATGATGACATTAACATCATGGCAGATGACAACATGAACTGTGGAATATTGACTTTGGAAATATTTTTCTCATATTTTTATGGAAAGACCAAGAGGTTGTGTTGGATGAAACTCTACAAAGAAGCTATTTGAAATGCTTTACTGTCTGAGAGTTGCATTCTGGTTTCTTTTCCTCTATTTTCCTTTTCCGTTTTTTTTTCCTGGATATGACACCTGCATTTTATTTTCTTTACCAAAACAGAAATGTTTTTTGAACTATGATGTTAAACCCTTAATCTATAGAAATACAAAGAATGATAAAAGGATAGCAACTATGAATGGATTGACTCTGGAGCAAGAATGCATGTCTGCTTAAGCAAGCGAGGAGCTTAAGTGGAATTACCTGGTTAATTCTCTGACCACATATGAGGCTTGTGAAAGGTTTAACAACATCGGAGAGGAGGTTTTTAAGGCAGCATTGCATGTTGGCACTGTTGCATTGGCTTCACAGGCTCAGAATTGTACATCTCTTCAAAACACAGCATAGAAGTCCTCCGGGAGAGTTAAGAAAAAGGGCTTAGTACACTTCATAGCAAGTTACTAAAAAAGCAGTTTTAGAAGTTTTGTGTTAAACACATTGTGCAAATTTAGTGTATTAATCATGATCATCTATTCATACCTAATATAGACACTAATAGAAGATTAGTCAGAATGAGTAAGTGTTCTTAAAAGCTATATGAAAAGTTTTAGTATGTTTGTGGTTACATGTAACTTAGCCTTAGGAATGCTAAATTTGTGTCAAATTTATGAAAATCTAACCATCAATCTGTACTGATGATTAGTGAAGTATTGAAGTATAGGGTTTTTTGCATTTTACCAGACATTGAAACAGTACATTCCATATCTCATCAAATCTCACAAACTAAGAAGGGAATGATATGGTCAGTACTGTGACAAAAATTTTCCTAGGAAAATCCAGGACAGGATGGGAGTCATGCTGCTCATTAGATGGATTTAACTTTTATATTGTATTCAGTATCGAGCTATTGCCTAGGCACTCTGTCAAAAGTTATTTTGCTGCTGTAGGCACAAGTTTTTGAATGAAATGTGAAATAAGGTTTAAAGCAGTTTATGGTTATTGACGATCCTGTGGCAATTTTCAGAAGAGAAAAATGCTATCTGGTTGGGCCAAGTTACTTTGTGGGTATTTACCTGTGTTCATGGTTAAAATAACAGATGTAGTATTGTTTGAACATTGTATTCTTTGACACTCGTAAGCTGAATTTCTAGTTCTATTGCAGTGAAATTTTCCCTAGTGATATTTAACCGTAGAGGTAGTTTCATTTCAGTGGCTGTTTAAGGAATTTCTGGTTATGAAAATACTTAAGACATGCTAAGGTAAAAAATACAACTATAAAGTAGGGGAAAAAGCCCTAGTGGAGAGTTGTAGTATTATCGTGCACATGTACTGCTACCAGTTTTGGCTGGTAAGTGTTGCATAACAATATTGTTATTTTAAATGCTTCAGCTGAAGAGAAAGATCAGTGTTTATGGGAAAGTTTGCAAATGACCTCTACACCAAAAATAGAGATTTGTTCCACTGTATGTTTATGAAAGTTCATCCTAAGTAAAAGTTTGCTTCAGCTCATGAGAATGTAATGTCAATCTTGGCGGTAAAGTCATTGCCTCATGCTGGGAGCAATTTTGGTTAATGACTTTAATGCTCAGTGAATTGTGTGGGTTATTACTGTACACTGCGAAGTTATGTGAATAAAAATACAGCCATTGTTTCTCAATATAATATTGCTGTTTTAATTATATTTGAAGAGTGACCAAGGCCCAGGTCTTCAAAACCTGAAAATGTGCTAAAAGTCTTGCTAATTTGTTACACAAAAGTATGAGAAACCTTATTGCCATATTTACTTGCAGTCATTAGCTTCTACAGAGACACAAGAACTACAATTATATGATTTAATGAAATAAACACACACAGTGAGAGTACATTCATCTAGCTAATCTGAAAACAGAAATCTCTCACACCAGGTGAAACTCAAATGAAGAGAGAAGCCAAACATTAGCATTGTCAGCCACACGCTGTCACTGTGGTTATGAGAGAAAGGCAACAAGATAGAAATATGAAGTCTTTTATAATGATATGTAAGCCCAAGTTTGGTTTCCATCAATGAAACCCGTCTTCTTTATTTAGAGTCTTTTATTTTGAGGGTTATATTCATTTTTCTAAGATATATTTTCCATTTCACTATTGTTAATTGATCAGTATTACTGATAGTCAGAGGAGTTTGATGTTAGCCTGTCAACTGCAACTTCATTATAGTTCACCTTTGTCTCATTTGCGGTTTGATACACTTGATTCCTATAAAAAGGAAGATATTTCAAAGATCTATAATCTGATTCAAGTTCTTTACCTTTTAGTATATCAGATAAGAATTTAGAAAACGTTCCTGTTTCTTTAGGCTCTTAAAAAAAAAGGAAAAAGTCAATGTAAAATTGAATTTATTTAGTGTCTTTTATTACCAAAATTCCTGCCTTCTAATGGTTTTGAATGTGCATATCAGGAAGTATACTTTTAACACAACTATCTTTATCATCAGTTCCATTAAAACTGTACAGCTCTCTGATGTATTTTAATGTGAATTATATCTTCGGGTATCGCTCAAAAAAACCCCTGTGTTTTTATTCTCCAGTAGTCGGGTACAGAGTGTTATTTTTCATTACTATAAGTGTGGTTTTCATCAGCGTGAAAAAAACAACCCACCTTATTAGTGAAGAATTCTTCTTTCCCTGTGGTTTAGTAAAGGTTGTCAGGGACTTAAATTTAGACTGGAGTTGTTAACGTATCTAAGAGTTGCATGCAGCAGAGCTGTGCAATAGAACTGTATGAAGTAAAAATGTGCCTCCTAGTGTAAAGAAGGGGTAAAATGCATTTTCATGAAAACGCTTGATAAATCACATTTTGATAGCTGCAAGCTGTGGATGTGATTCATTTTTCTTCAAAGAGATAAAGAGGAATAGCATATATTTAGTGGAGTGTTAGAACTGCTCTAGGGAGAAAGCCTACTACACACTGTGGATGAATCTATGCAATAATTCCAACGGTTTTAAACCAGACAGAAATATAATATTTATGTCTTCTGATACATGTTTACAAAGCTAAGTAAATGCTTGCCTAATTTCTACACCTCACTAATAAGTAGTATCAATATAGGTTACATAACACAAAGTAATAGCTTTGTAAAAACATGGAGCTGTAGCAAAAATGGTAACACACCCACTGGTTTGAAGATCATGTTTTTATTTAGTAAAATTAAATAGAATATTCTATTATGTTTTGTGTTACTTCCAAAGCAATTCCATATTCTTGGAAGTAATGTTATAATGCTGCCTTTCAATAATAATGTTTGTGGATAGCTTTTCTTTTCCCAGTACAATAGAAACTGTGTGGTTAAATTTGGCTGATAAATACCTGACTTCCTGCTTTTTAATAAACCTAATACTATGGCAGTTTAGTCAAGTAATGTCAGGGGTGTTAAATGATACCCTAACTCCAGTAATAAGTAGGAATATCTCTGTGGAAGTGGTTTAATTATTACTAAAGTTCAGAGTAATGGCAAGACAGCCTTGTATTACATTTGGTCATATGATAGTGTCCCATGTGGAGAAGCTAAGCCTCTCCTGCAAAGAGCTTTGGTTTTACAGTGTCGCTATCATTACACCCAGTGGGTGATGATGGTTTAACCTTGCGGGCATACCCTCTGCTTAATCCTGTCTTTCATTTTGCTGCCTCAAAATTTTCTTATTTGGCAATACTGGAGTAGTCCATAGCTAAACAGCCTAAGGTGTGGAAAGAAATGCTACTCTATTAATGCCTAGATCTAGATAATTTGCTGTCCGTACTTATTCTTGTGTTTTCATAATACGAGACTAAGAGAACTAAAATAGGAACATTTGCCTTTGAGTCATATCCTCCATTTCATTAAACACAAGTTCATACCTCACACAGAATCTAACAATGTCACATTTAGCTACAGGCAAGCAGGAGTAAGAAAAAATGGAGTTAGGTTGGTGAATTAGCCTACAGAAAAGCTGTAAAATCATCTGAAGTATGAGCTCAATCTTAGCCCATGCACTTATTTCTTTAAAAAAATAAATAGAATCTGAGAGGCATAAGAAGTATTTCTATCTCTACATCTCTTTGCTGCCTCATTGCAGTGAGGATTTTAAAATTGTCTTAGAAAAGCCACTGTGCTACTCTATTCTACTTTCTTTTCCTTCACATACCAAAGCTAATTGGAGTGTAAATCAGGAGGCCATAGCCATTGAATGAGCATTGGGAGGGGAACTTGTCCCATTGCTTCTCCAAGAGGAGCACCTAACTTGTCAAAACTTCCTAGCTGCTCCTGTTGCCATCTGAGAAGAGAACTTGCAGGTCCTCAGCAGTGAGCTGAAAAGGTTACATGGGGCAGGGGGACTATGAGAAGGGTTAGAGGATTAAAGGAAGGGGAAGCTTGCGCATGAGATGAAAGCTGGTGCCTTTGGCTGCCGTAACTGATGATACCTAGGACAGTTTAAAACCGCAGGTGCTTTTGCTGGGTAAAACAAGAGACTGATTTTAGGAATTAAGAGTTATTTTTCTCCGGTAAATATTTTCTACTCATAAGGGTTTTCTTCATATCGCATCAAGCCCAGATCTACTGCAGACATTCCCAGACTTTTTAAAGTTTCAAAGTGATACCATTATCCAGTCAAATCTCTACCATAGCACAATGCTTAGTGTTTCACACAACTTTTCTTAAATCAAAGTGATAAAATAGCCCAGTGATTTATTTCAGCTGGTGTTTGATTACATGTTTTATATGGGTTTACATGGCAAGGTTGTGGGGAGGGGGGCTACAGAGGGTGCTTCTTCGAGAAGACACCAGAGGCTGCCCCCCATGTTTGACAGAGCCAGTTCCCAGTGGCTCTAAAACACATCCATTTCTGCCCAAAGCTGCACAGTGTCTGCGAGGGAAGAAAAATGTGAGAGAAACAAACCTGCAGACCCCAAGGTCCATGAAGAAGGAGGTAGAGAGCATGCTTCAGACACCAAATAGATTCTCTCTCAGCTTGTGGAGAAGGTGGTGCCCCCAGCAGCCCATAGAGGACCCACCCTGAAGAAAGGTAGGTAGGCCCTGAAGGAAGTTGCAGTTCATGAAGAGCACATGCAGGAGCAGGAAATGTGGCCCCTAGGGAACCTGCACTGGAGCAGTCTGTTCTTGAAGGCTCACACCCTGTGGAAGGGACACATGCTGGAGCAGTTAATGAAGGACTGTATTGCTTGGAAAGGACCCCATGTTGGAGCAGAGTAAGAGTATGATGAGGAAGGAGCAGCAGAAACAAAAGTTTTACTGACTGACTGCAACTCCCATTTCGTATCTCTTAACACCACTTAGTGGCAGGTGCAAGCTGGAGTGGAGTCAGAAGAAGAGGTTATGAAAGAGTGAATTTGAGCCTGGGGAAAAGGAAGGGGTGGGAAGTGGGAAAGGTGTTTTTAGTTTTGTTTTTCTTGTTTCTCACAATCCTACTCTGTTTTTTATTGATGATAAATTAAATTAATCTTCCCCAGGCTGAGTCAGTTGTGCCAGTGATGGTAACTGGTGAGTGATCTCCCTGTCCTTATCTCAACCCATGAGCTTTTTCATCTCATTTTCTTCCTGTCTTGCTGAGAAGGGGGAGTGATAGAGCACCTTAGTGAGCACCTGCCAGCAGCTGAGGTTAACCCACCAGAATATTAAAGCTGGTATTGTATTCTCAGTCTGAACGCATTTATTTTCAGTTTCTGGCTCTTGTCTGTGTGACTGTACAACCCTTTGTCAATGTGAAATCTGTGACTTCCAGAAGTGCAAGGATATTTTGTGGCCCAAGGGATTGTTTTGACTAGTACAACATCCTGCATAATACAGATCAGAAATCTTAGCCAATAACATAAAAAAGCATGTGTCTTGTGCTGGTATCTACAGCATATGTTACCAAATGATTCCTTGATTTAATGATCTTCAGTGACAAAGGAAATAGTACTACATTGCTTACTGACTGCAAGTGAATCAGCCTTTTATTTGATAAATGAGGTGTTTGGTGTCCATAGTTCAGATGCAGTACTCGTTTTCTTGAATCTCTAATAAACTGGTTAATTCGTAGTAGTATTTTGAATGCTGCAACATTTTGTTCTTAAGCACTTTTTTTCCTCTCTGTATTTTAATACTGGTCCAATATCTGTCCAGGGAAAAAAAAAAGAAAAAAAAAAAAAAAGAAAAATAAATCCTCAGTCCTTTCTAACACTTACAGGTAAATGACAAAGTCAAAAGTTTCTATTTAAATATTTAGAATAAGAAAAATAAAACAATAAGTCCTCTAAATTACAGACTTCTAAAATCAGTTTTTATCGGTCATTGTTCTGACCTGAGTGGGTTTTTTTTCTGCCTCATGAACATGCTGTTTAACAGTACTCTTTAGCAATAGAACAGCAACAGATTTTTCTATTATTTAAAGACTTTCCATGGGAAACTAAAGTAAAAAGCACAATTGAACACATGTATCTTTAATCATCATGAAATATATTAGAAAGATTTTATTAGCATTCTAGGTGCTCTATCACCTAACTGTATTTGAAACAATTCACCTTTTAAAGATGTGATAGTGTGATTATGGCAGAAATATTTGTTTTATATTTTTGAGGTTGCTTTTTCTGAAATTCAGTGAAAGTTATTGTTGCCAGCTGTTACTGCTTGTTGCCTTGATTATACAACTAAGTTCCCAGCGTTTCGTACTCTTTTACTAGTGGAGTCTTAGCAGTACAACTATCCCCAATGGCAAGTGGACTAGAAGAAAGATTATAATTGTGAGAATAGAGTGTTGAATTTAGCATGGCGTTGTTAATTTCCGCACTTAAGTGGTTACAAATTTTAAGTAGAATTAGAATTGTTGATGGCTGCAATGAGAAGAATAACTTAGTGCAGGAAGGATGACCACATTGCACCCACACAGACTTGGGCCTGACAACTAGAAAACAGCTTTGCAGTAAGAGAACTGGGAGTCCTGGTGGATAGCAAATTAGCCATGAGCTAGAATGACACCCTTGAAGAAAAGAAAGCAACCTCCTGAACTGCATTAGGAAGGGTGCTGCCAGCAAGCTGATGGGAAGTCTCTACTCAGGACTGGGGAGACACTTTTGAAGTGCCAAGTCCAGTGCTGGGTTTTCCAGTATGGAAGGGAAATGGAAATACGGACTGAGTCCAGAAAAGGACCACAAAAATTATTAAGGTATGAGATCATGGGGAGGTGCTGAAAGAACTGTGACAGTTCATCCTGGAGAAGGGAAGGGTTAGGAAGGATCTAATTAATGTGTGCAAATACCTGATGTGGTGCAGGAAGGAGAGTAGAGAGGGAGCCAGGCTTTTCTCAGTAGTATACCAAATTAAAGAAAGGACACTGGGCACAAACTGAAATACGGAGAAATTTTCTTTAAACGTAAGGAAAAAAGCCCCACCACATTTTCTTGCAATCGGAACAATAGAACTCTGCACCAAGTTTCCCAGAGAGGTTGTGGAGTCTTCTTGGATATTTTAAAAATCGAACAAGCATGACTGTAGCTCAGTCATGGTAACTCCCTGAGTTGAGCAGGAAAGTTTGACTAAACCATCTCCAGACTTCCAAGCTTAATCATTCTATGATTCTGCAATCCTATAAATTAATTAAATTCGTCTTGCATAGACTGTGCAATACAGATGCGAAGAAAAAAGGAAAGAAAAATCTGTATTCTCTAAGGTAAATGAAATACAAACTTCTAAATTTATGGTAGGATAGCTGGTGTAGTACTATACACAGTATAGAAAAGAAACAGAAATAGGTACAATCCAAGTTACTGGTTTTTTCTGCAGTTTAGCTCCTGATGTAGGTATCTTAAATGGGTCAAGTAAATCTCATAAAGATATGTCTTTATCCCACCATAGGTTATGAATGAAGACTGTAGGAAGTAATCAAGTGATACCCATGTTAGTTCCAGAAATTAATGATGAACTCAGCCTCATATTTTATACTCTGAATTTAGATGCTTACCTGTAGAAATCTAAAACTTTATCCTAAGTGTCTAGGCTTCCTCTTTTAATTTACTGAGCACAAAAGCTTTCATTTAAAGTAGGTACCTAAACCAGGTTGGCTAAATTTCATTGTAGAGTCCATTTACCATAGTTCTGTTGAGTGTAATAGGAGCACCAAATTCACACAAGGACATTTTGGATGAAATTTAGCTCCCGAATATATATGTATAGGACTCAAATAAGTTGTTATACATAGGCATTTGATTGAATACCTTGATGCTACCTACTTCTTTTTAACTGCACTCCCTTCTTTCCTGTTTGACATCCACATGCGAACATTGTGGGTACCCCAGGATATTTCTAAACTGGCATTGCTGATGGTTAGACAGGAGAAGTGAGGTTTAGGTTGAGGTTCATTCAAAAAGGTATGAGTGCAGGTGCCATGTGTGTAACCTCGTGATGCATCTGTGACTCATTCAGATGTGAAATGGAGGCAGATGTGAATTAGTCGGAGATCCAGGTGTAGTCAGTGGAGTCCTCAGTTACCATAATTGAGTCTGGAGACCCAGTCAGTTCCTAAACTGAATGGTGTGTAGTAGATGTGTCTACTTTAATGTGAGAGGCATTGTTTTCCAGACTATATTGACTGGATTGACATTGTGTATAGGGGAAGCTTAGACACTTAAATTTAGCTGATTCCCACCAATCAAACCTTTTGTGTGAGATGAATCTCAGTTGTTCTTGTTGCTAAGGGAATACTCATATCTTCTGGGAGATTTATCAGTTTTTCTTATCTATCTGCACATAACATTTTTCAAAGGAGAAGGTCATTTTTAAATTCCATGCCTCATTTTTTACAGTGCTAGATAAATAAAAATACCATTTGCATACCTTCGTCTTCCTCTTTTTTAATATTTTTTTGGTATAACTGAAATTAAAACATCCTACCTTTTTAAAGCACAGTTCTAAGGAAGGATTTCTAATAATAATTTCTGTTCCCTAATCAGCTTTCCTTCCTCCAAACAATCACCAAATATTTACTGGAAACTATTATAAGTCTCATGCCATTTTGAAAATTAGCAGGTCATGAAGTGCAGATGATGCATTTTGACTGTCTCTTTAAGAATATCCGTATGGGACATTCATGGAATCCAGGAGTTCCTTCCTTAAAGCAAGTATCTTGGCAAGCTTTGCTTTCTGGGAAGGAAACCTAGACTTTTGGAAGAAAAAGCGTGTTATCTTAAGAAATAACCTTATGCATAAGTGTCTTCAAGTTTGAACTAAACTTGTCCAGAGAATAGGTGTTCATTTTATTATGCTTATCTTATGGCTTTATCTTTTTATTTTTCTCAGATTTTTTGCCTTTTTTTTTTTTCCTAAGGAGAAATATATGCATAAGAAGGGAAGTTCTCTGAATAAAATTTGAAAATTATATAGGTGATGAATATTCTGTTTTCTTTCAAATATTTTCCTTCCCAAGGAATGCTTTATGTTTTTGTACATACACTTGCTCTGTTTGTCTTCAACAGGAGGAGAAGGGGGAGGAAAGAGGAATTAAGTAGATGGGGAACAAATAATGGATTATATTTGCAGTCTAAAACTCATATAATTAAACCTTCTAGAAATAGGAGTAAGAGTTGAATCATTTCTTAGTGCAATGCTATATCCCCTTCATGCTAATCCATGTAAACACATTTTAAGATAAGTCAGGAGAAGGAAATAATAATAGAATACTTACCTTTTTTCAGTGTGCATCACATGGTAAATGTCTTTGCTCTGGGGTTGCAAGGTGAAGACGTCTTCTACAGAGAATCCGTCTAGATGTGGTGGCATCATAAACAACCAAACGTAGGACATATTTAACTGTGGCAAGGAAAGAAAAAAATATACAAAATCTTTTACAAAACATTCAAAAACTTTGGAGTTTTTTCCCATCTTGAAACAAACAAATAGCTAAAGACATAAACCAATCTTTAACTCTTCGGGATGCTTTGAATATTTTGCAGCTTTGGCAAAAAGCTTTTCAATATAAACCCCATGCTACATCAACACAAAAAAACTCCCAAAAAACAAACAAGCAAAAAACCCCCAATGGAACAAACAAACAAACAAACATCAACAACAACAACAACAAAAAAAACACATAAAGAAGTTTATTTAGTAACATCGGACACCTTTGTGAGAAAGAGAAAGTAGAAAAATATTTTCTTGTGTATACCCATATATCATTTTTATACCTTTATCAGTGTTTATAGCTCCATGATGAAGTCTTAGACATCACAGTAGGAACAGATCTGGATGTAAAGCAACTGGTGCTGAGAACACAGAGTTTGCTGTGTACATTTCTGTGGCAGTTGCTCTGGACTTTTGTGGTCTGTGGAGTGAATGTCCATTAGTTACTGAAGAATAATTCTAGTTTCATTCCATTCCAAAGGAATCCCATCCTTATGCTCCAAAAGGTTTTCACAAATATGTCAAATGGAGGTGACTAGAAGATTCATGTCAGAAGTACACTCCTGCAAGTTTATGTAGACATACTATTTAGTAACATATATTTCTTTCTACATGGAACAACTCACTTATTATTTTAAACAAATGTGCATTACTGAACTGTCATCTAAGTACTTCATGCTCAAATATTCCCAGCATATTTATGGTGATTTTAAAGTTCTTCACTCTGAAAACCACACAAAAATGTCATTTTCAATACAAAACTTGAAATGAAATTTTATGTGCCTACCATTTAGGAGAAAGATTCTTTTTGCTCACTTGGTGATATGCTCTACTACTCTTTCAGATTAGATCTGTGTTGTCTTCAAGACCTAAAGAAAGTGTTTAAGTTCATTGAGAAAGATAGAATAACTTCTTTCTTTTAGTTTACTGTACTGTTCTATTCCACAGCTGCATTTGTTAAATAGTGTCATGGAGATAACTATTGAAGACACACTCATATCAAGTAAAAGTATCATTATAAATGATTGATTCATCTAAATTAACTGGGAAAAAATAAAAACCTTCTCAACTTTATAATAGTTGAAAATTTTAAAATCCAAGAGCCTTATGGTGTGATGTTTATCACTTTACACGTCCTTCTTTTTTTCTTATGTAAAATATATATGACTGACAAGAGAGTGTGATGGAATAATTGACCAGTTTTGATCTTTAGCTTTTACTGAATATTAAAAAATATTTTTTGTTACAGAGCAGTGGTCAATTACTGAATTTAAGGGAAAGCAATTTATTAGTCAAAACATGTTAAATTGTTGCAATTTAAAATGTACTTAAAATATGCAAGCACATATTTCAATATTGATGAAGACACACTGTAACACAGCAAAGGCATAAAAAAATGGATTTTATTTTCAATAGAGAAGTAAATACAATTTGAGTGTTTTGGGGTTTTCTTCTTTGTTTAAATTTATGTGTTTTGCAAAAATGTAACAAAAGAAGCTGGTTTTCATTGGTAGTGTTATTTCAAGGCCCTTGAAACCCTGGCACTTACAGTTGTTGTGAGTGTGAATGTGATCTGGCAAGCACAGCATAGTCATTAACTAAGGTGGTTAGTAGTACTGTAATGTTACCAGCAATTTTAAAGTCATTTGTAGGTTAGTTTGTGAAATTAAAAGTGTAATCAAAAATTTCCCAGCACTGCTGCCTTTTTCAGCTGATTTAAGTGCAGATTCCTTAGATCATTCAGAAGAGAAACTAAATGACTTAAAAATAATCACCCACACCACAATGGATTAGTTGTTTGAATTACAGTTTCACAATTCATATATTTCTTCTCATGAGAAATGAAAGGAATTGTATAAGGTAGTTGCTCTCTGCCATTACTCCAGGTCTTAATATTTTTTTATTTTTCATATGTGACACATATTTTTCCTTCATTATTACTTCATTATGAATGGAGATCATATATTTCCAGTTGTAAATAGGCACTTAGTAATATGAATCCCTCTTGCATGAGTAACTACACTGTTTGGAGACATATTAATTATACATTTTGCAGAAGACTGAAAATATCTAACATATGTTATAGATGAATATAGGTCACTGTGACAGCTGTAATAGATAAATATATGCATATCTATGCATACAGACATGCACAGATATAACACGTTCCGCTAGGGTTCAGAGATATTCAGATAATCTAGATGTTAATGATACTGACCTTTGTCTACCCAACTTCCCTTCAGCATTTAAAGAGCCAGCATGACTGATTTTAAAGATGGACATCGTTAAAAATAAGGTGATACCTCAGTGGTTACGTTCTGTTAATACCCTCTGCAGTCTTACAGACTCTCATGGCCACATTCTCAAGAAGTTCTAGATACACTCACATGGTCTATTTCTGCATATCTGGACTACTGTGTTAGCCATAGGATGCCTGCCCAGTTCATCTTTGAGTAACCTAACTAAAATAGTCCCTTTAGGCACCTGAAGATGGGGAAGTGTCTAGAGGGAAATTTGTCATATGAAGAGTGACTGAAGTCACTTGGTCTGCTCAGCCTGGAGAAGAGGAGTCTGAGGGGAGACCTCATTGCAGCTGCAACTTCATGAGCAGAAGTGGAGGGGCAGGTACCATTCTTGTCACTCTTGTGAGCAATGACAGGACTCAAAGGAATAGCATAAAGCTGGAACAGGCTCCCCAGGAAAGTGGTCACAGCACCAAGCCTGTCTGAGTTCAAAAAGCATTTGGACAATGCTCTCAGGCACATGGTGTGACTCTTGGGGTTGTGGTGAGCTGGACTTGGAGCTGGACTTGAATGGTCCTTGTGGGTCCCTTCCAATTCAGAATATTCTATTATATGGTTCTATGATCCTGTGATTTTTTAACCTCAGTTATACACTATGCACACTTCAGTCCCTAGTCTATAATATGAGTCATGCCTCCCAATAAAACAAAAGATTTTGCTGTTAAAAAAAAAAAAAAAGCGTCCTGAAAGTCAGGCAGCATTTTTGAGCTACTCTGTGTAAATGGCAGAAGATGTCATGCCAAAAGAGAGGAATGGGCTGAAGGGAGACAAATTTAGAGACTCTTGGGAGTTTTTCCATGTTATTTTGCAAACAATGGCAACATTATGAAAAAAATTACACTTTGAATGAAGTCTGGTTAAGCAAAAAATAGTGAAGAGTTCTAGAATCCAAACAGTAAGTTGCTTTGCATACTTTATTGTCTTTTGGGATGAAGGTTGATCCACAAGAACATGCATGAATAAATAAAAAAAATCTTTGTAAGAGCACAATGGAATTTAAAGAACCATTTAAGAATTAGCAATTGAATCCTTTGGAAGACATCTTAGTACAAAAGAGACTCATGGTCCACAGTCTTTCATTTTTGGAGAAGCATTTTACGTGACCTTTTTAAAGTGTCTATTACTTTTTGCTTGCTTGCTTGTTTGACAAAAAGTATATTCTACTGACACTGTCCATGCCTTAATTGTGCCTCCCCTGATGGGGGAGACTTTTAGAGTCTTTGCCAGGAGTCCGAGAGATGAAAGGGACCTTCAGCCTTCTCTGCTTTCAGATAGTTGTTTATTAAGTCTTATCAGAGAAATAGAGCCATTAACGTGACCCAGACATAGCACAGAGCAGAGAATGCAGGAGAATGCCAAATTATCAAGATTACAAAGCCTTTTTAAAGGTAAATTAACCAATGGTCACTAAAAGTGTACATTATTTTTACTTTTCCACCAATGTATAATAAATCATCTAGTCACATAGAGAGGAACTGCGGAATTCTTTATCCAATCATCCCAAACTACTTCTACTGCAGAATATGGAATAGATGAAGAGACCTTCTGGTCTGGAGAACAACAACAATCCTCCATTTTGATGTTTTTTGTTTTTATCTATTTACTAGATTAATAAACCCAAAACCTCTAAATTTTTCACCCTGTGACAATCTTACATAGTATTCTATCACCTAATTCACACCAGTGTAGATTCTAATTCTTCCCAGAGGTTAGGCAATTTTCTCCATGAACGAAGGTCAAAAATAGTATTGTCCAGGGGGGTAGAACCCTTCAAAACAGGCAGAGAAATATTCTCTGCACTCTGGGTTCCCACATTCTACTCTTCTGTCTATTTTAGTTCAACTGCTGCATGTATTTATTTGTTTATTTATTAACTTTGAAAGAATAAACCCTGGTAGTGCTGTATGTTGATATCTGTCCATATCTCATATCCTTTGTTTAGAATTCCGTATGTTTACGTTGGTGACAAGATAGAATGAATTTCTCGGTGGGTCATGTCCAGAAGTGACTGCTGATATTGCCTACTCTGTTTCACAAGAG
>NW_008237609.1:3811050-3827389 GCF_000691975.1 Corvus brachyrhynchos
TAGATGAGTGTTATTGGAGCAGCAGAGAAAGGAATGGCTCAGCAGGTGTCAGGTAAACTGCCAGCTGGATAGATTATGCACGACAGCATAGGCATTGTGGATGAAAAAATAGAGTGCTGTGGAACTGACATCGGTATAGGTAATGCTTTCAAGTACTTTGAAACATTTTAGAACAGCTCTGTGCTGCTCAAAATTTAGAAAGCTCTTTTATTTATGGCTCAAAAATGTCCATGAATCATTATGTCACCTGAAGAAACTTGAAGGAAAGAACGCCTGTCCTCAGAAGACTGTGAAGTTCAGAACAATCTGGAAAACTTGAGAAAGAGAATGCTTAACTGGGGGAAAAGATGAGTTCCATATTGCTTAATTCAGCCTCCTTCCTTTTTGGTCTTGTCAAATGTTTGCCTATTACAAGATGCCAGCCTACTCAGTGTTGTATTCTGCCACAAGATATATGGCATCTCACAAATCTGGCAGTAGAATGACAGCAGTCTTCTACTTTTCTATCCTGGTTGCCTATTAAAATCTGTATAGCTGTGCCGAAGCTATGAAGTTGGAGTAGCCTGTCTAGACCAGACAACGGCGTTAAACTGTTGTGGAGCTAGATGTAATGCTTAAGAGCACTTCACCCTGACATCTAAAATGCATTGAGGAAATATTTGCATATTGCACCTTTCTGCTAACAACAGGGTTTGGTGGTTTTTTATTTTCTTTTTTAGATCATATGTGGTATTACTTCCTCAAATGTGTATAATTCCTATACATTCTGTTCAGTGCATCTGAAATTAAACTATGTGATATGCAAACAAATCTCTTTAACACATGAGGCTTAGAATAGTATATTTAGTCCAAGTAACAAGATGACAAAATAGTGTTTTGTTGTGGGTTTTTTTTTCAAGTAAATTTGGCAAATCTTGCATCTTAGCCAGATTAAATAAACAGATCATTTCACAGAATCACAAGATCAATCAGGTTGGAAACGACCTTTGAGGTTATCAACTCCAACCTATGACTGAACACCACCATGTCAACTAGACCATGGCACTGAGTGTCATGTCCAATCTTCTCTTAAACACCTTCAGGGATGGTGACTCCACCACCTCCCTGGGCAGCCCATTCCAGTGCCCAATCACTCCTTCTGTGAAGAACTTCATCCTAATGTCCAGCCTAAACCTCCCCTGGTGCAGCTTAAGACTGTGCTGTCTTCTCCTGCCACTGGTTGCCTAGAAGAAGAGACCGACCCCCACCTGACTAAAATCTCCAGTTGTAGAGAGTAATAAGGTCTCTCCTGAGCCTCCTCCTCTCCAGGTTAAACAGGCCCAGCTCCCTCAACTGCTTCTCATAGGACTTACGTTCTAAGCCTTTCACCAATAATTTATTAAATTGTTTAAATTATTTTGCTAGATGAAAAAATTCAAATCTATTTTTCACTGGAACACATAAGTGGTTTTAAACTTGGGTATAGTGCCTACACCATTAGCACTGGTTTTATTTTGATGAAGTGTATTTGACAGCTTTGATCATTTGAATTAGCTAGTCACAGTCAAAAAGGGATGATCAGTGTGGCCAAGTGTATGTCTCTAGATAATACTTCAGTAAAGTGTCAGTTTAAAATAACTGAGAGATGATCAGTTAGAAAAAAAAATAAAACCAAAAAAAACCCCCACAAACCAAAACATAACCCTCCCCCCCCCGATAAATAATTGGAAATAAACTTCTTTCTGTAGTTGAGGATCAGCTTTGCTGATAATCTGCCTTGTGAAACGTTTGTCAAACTGAGCCATTCATCTGCGTATCAAAATGCCAAACTGCAAGCAACTTGAAAATAGCACTTTTTACTGTAACAGTTGGTTGTACCCCATAATAGATACTGAATATTTTTAAAGGAGAAGAAAGTAATGATTTTCATTGTTAGAGTTTTGTTTGTTTGTCCATTTGTTTATCCAAGGTTCTTTTCAGGCAAGAAATTGGACAACAGTTGTCCTTAATTATCATTGTAAGCACATTTGTTTGATGATCAGAAAAAAAAAAAACCTATTAGCATAGAGACCTGAACTTCCAGCCTGTGTGCACAGACATACACAGGTGTTCCTCCTTAGCCAACAAAAGTGGGTTTAGAAAGAACTAGAATGATCAGCTAATTATGAAGCCCATGGTTCTTTGCAGATCTGTTTTACATCATAGGTTCTTTGATAAACTGTGCTAATCCAGTAATTTTTATACAGCCATTCAAACGGTAATACAGAACAAGTACCTTATCTCTTGCCATCTCTTGTTTGCTCAGTCTTTTCATGTGCCTCTTACAAAACTTTGCCACTTGATGGCCTTTCAACTTTTCCCAAGTAACACTTAATTTGTAAGGGTAAAGAAGACTCACCAGTTTTATCTTCATTAGCAAGTTATGTGGTAAACAAATTTGGCATACAAGACTTTCTGTGCCTTAAGATTAATTCAATCATTAGACTAACACCACTCTACAAATACCCATTTCAACCTATTGAATTTATTATCTAATATCTGTGGGCACTGATTAGCGGTTTTACTCATTATCACCCTGAACCTTCTAAATAAATCATGGCCTTAAATTGTTTGTGTGATTGTTCCATGAACTTGCTTTAACCTTTCTAGCTCAAGTGTTTCAACTTGATTTAAAAAGGATAAATATTTCATTTTTCACATTTAGTCTTGACTGTAAATTAGAACAATATATGAAAAAATTCTCTACAGCTATAAAGAAAGTCTTTGCCACTTTATGCAGACTGGCTCTATGCAAGGAAACAAGAGTGTGCACTTTTATTTTCCTAAACACTCATAATTTTCAACCTTATTCACCTAATATTTTTTATTGCCCACGTCCTTTCTTTTCTGTGTTTTATATATATGTGTATATATATATAGGATGTGGGTTTCCAGGATTATATAGGTAAGAATTGGGTGTGGGTGCCCTGGCACTGGCAGTGGGGTCTGCAGGGTGGCCTCTGTGAGGAGCGGCTGGGGGGCCCTGTATTGGGCATAGCCAGTTCCAGCTGTCTCCAGCCCACAGTTCTCAGGTCACAGCTGAGCCCTGCAGCCAAGGGGGTGGCATCTTGTGGAAAATATGCTTAAGAAAGGGTAAAAAGTGCTGCCTGGCAGTAAGAAGTGAGGAAAGCTAGGAGAAATATCCCTGCAAACTCCCAGGATGCTCCTGGACCTGGAGCAGAGATTCCTCTGCAGCTCTGAAGAAGGAGTTACCAGAGCAAGTGTATTCACAAGTCAGGAATTAGGGAGTGAAGTTGAGCCTCAAAAAAGGAGGGAGTCAGTGAAAGGTGTTGCTTTTCTTTCCTTTTTCTTTGTTTCTCGCCACCCAACTCTATTTTAATCGACAATGAATTAAATTTTCCCAGAGTCACGCCCATTTTGCCCATGGCAGTAATTGTTAATCAGTCTTCTCATCTCAATCTCAACTCACAAGTGTTTTTATCTTACTTTCTCTCCTGTCCTGCAGAAAAGAAGCAATGACAGAGGGCCTGGTGGGGCATCTAGTAGCCAGGCAAGGCCAACACACCACAAGTGGCAGTTTTAACCAGTTGCCTAGGAAAATAGCCTCAGACTTTAGAGAAAAATTTTATTCGATAGATACTCATTTTTACTGGTGAAGACCCCAGTTAAAACATTATGGCAAGTTTTTAATCAATCCTATACTTTTTCACTTTTTAGATTGCCAGCATTTCAACTTCTGTTTTATCTTCCTGAATCTTCTCTAGTCTACCTTCTCTAGTGTATTTAGGCCATGCTTACCTGTATAAGAAACTTGTCAGAAACTAACTCTGTGACATTACTACACAGATATATGTGAGGATTTTTGGCAGAAGATGTCATAACTCTTTTTGGTTATACACAATGAAGCTTTGAGAAACTAATGATGTTTTGAATGTATATATATTTGCATTTCAGAGGATTCTGTCATGTCACTGAGGCAACTTTCGTAAATATAAGTTCTCAGAACAGGCATTGCTGAAGGAAGTGCTGTTCTCCCCCTGCTTCTGCCTGAAGTTTGGTTCAAGCCTTTACTTCTGAACAAAATCTTCCTGTGCAGAACAGCAAGCTTTCTCCTAAAATAGCTGTACAGAACAGCGTTTCCCACCTAGGAAGGCAAGCTTCCTTGATGGCAAGAGAATATTATTGTAGTCATAAAGCCAAAGATAATAAGCTGTGTCTCATATATATTATGGTCAGCAGGGAGAGGTAGAAGCAAGAAACTAGAATCTATTACACATAGATTGTTTTCCTGTTTTCTTCCATGAGGGAGCCATAGTGAATCTAAGTCACTCTGCTATTTCAGCTCCTTACAAGGGCTGTAAACATACCATTCAAATAAAACGCTGCCATAATATAAGGTTTTGCTGTCTGTATAAGTAAAAGGGAGCCTTGGAAGAAAAAGCAAAAAATTTGCCAATCCACTTTGTGCAACAGAAGCTCTTACAGGTACGAAATGGCCGGTGCTGTGTTATCACTCACCTCATTTACACTGCTTCCTAGAGTTTTTGAAGACTGTTTTACACAGTGATATAGTATAATAAAAATGCTTTGAAATATTCATATTAATTCTTTAAAGCATATTTTTCCTTTTAGTTCTTACAAAATAGAAACTATAAATAAAAAATAAGTCCTTCATTACTGTCATAAGCCAAAATTAGGAAGCCAAATCTGAAGCAGTGCCACTTTTCAAATTGAATCTAGCTTTGTCTTAAACACAGTAGTGTAAGAATTTCATTTTCTTGCTTTATTATAACAAAAAATGCTGGATTTTCATACTTAGAGGTTTTTTGGTTTTTTTTTATTGAAGTGGAGCAGGAGACATTGTGGGTGCTTTGTATTGTGTTCTATTCCCCTCCTTCCCTTCTCAACTATAATACATTGCCATTCTGAATGGCTTATCCAGAAGCTATGAAAATGAATTCTGAGTATTGAATAATGTATAACTAAACCTGAAAAATGCATTTTAGAAAACTCAGGGGTTAGTCTTTCAATTTGCAGTGTGAACACCTTTTTTTTAACCCAAAAATACCATTATTATTTTTCTTTCAGGTGAGTGTGTTTTTATTGCATGCCTGTGTCTGGAAAAGCATTCAGATCTCTATTTTTTTTTCCTAAAATTACTGCTCTGACATACAACTGTGAACAGCTCAAAAGAAAAACCTGTAAACAGCTGTCACAGAATGCGTTGATGTTTCATGAAGCTTTGCTTGCAATCATTTTTTCAAAGTACTGTAAGAGTCTCTGCTTATGTTTCCATTATAGAAAGCCTCATTCTCTGCTAAATAGTGTGTGGATCTTTTGTCCGTGATGCTTTATTATTTCATCTTTTGGATCTATTTTTCACTTGGCTGAGTAGTCAACTATTTAACATGAGTTCAGATAACCTCTGAAAATGGCTTTTCCTGGTGTTTGGTATGCAAGACCTGTTCTCCAAGTGCAAGCAACAACACTCTTGAGGTTTTTTGGTTTGCCTTATTTTGGTTTTCTTTGATTATTTTTCAGCTTTTTTTCCTAATCTGACTACAAGGCATATTTAGGTGTGTAAGTCCACAATTGCTTACATACTTCCACCTGTCTGTGCAATGGGAAATCCAGACGTGGAATACAGGGGTGAAAAAAGCCCCAGTAGTGAATAAATGGAACAGCTTGGTCAGCATGTCAGGTTCTAAGGAGTTAAAAGAGAGCCTTGACTCGTTATAGTACGTCCCATGGGTCAGTGTCTCAATGGTTATGCAGAGTCTCTTGGGCTTGGGTCACACATTGATCAGAAGTAGCCTTTAAGCATTCATGTAGATGATACTGAACTCCAGTTGTTTCCATTACTATCATAGTTTGGCTATATTGAGAGATGTTTTCTGTCTCTTCAAAAAAATCTTCAGGGGTCCCACTTACAGAAAGATTCTGCTCAGTTTTTTGAGCTTTCTGGATAAATTATGAACTCTGAAGATACCTCCCTTCCCATCAAATGAACCTGTTCTTGTTTTTAAATAATTGCTTATGATATAGTGATGTAACTAAAGGTAATATTAAAGCTGTCAAAAATGCAGATAAAATTCTAATTAGCTAGTACCACCAGGATTTGGCAAACATATTGCCTGGTTAGTGTGGCAATTTTTATTTTGCAGGGAATGTTTTTGAAGCCGAAGAGAGTACTGCCATGGCAGGCTAACTTCTGATAGGTGATTGATTCCAGCTTTTGATTTTCATTGTATTCCTCAAATGGGATGAATTCTAAACCATAGAGCAAAAATAGTATCTGGCTCCCAGCAAGCAGTTAAAATGGGATTATAGTATATCTAGACTTGATACATGACTGTAACCATATAATTCCCCAGTTAGAATTGCTTAGTGTGTTGGGCTTTACATGATGATCAACATTCATTTCAGTCAAAACACCATTAAAATAAATCAGAATTTACAAGTCAGTGATTTGAAAATCATGATTCTTGTAACTAAGTTGTTTAAACCATTCAGTTTGTTCACCTGTTTGAAATTTAGCTCCAAGTGAACGGCACTGGATTTTTAGTTAGTTCAGGCAAATAAAGTTTTTTCCTGTGCTACTCCTTTACAGAATTTTCCAAGATACAGTGTTGTCTTCATTGAGACCCAACACATGCTAACCACTGAAGGAGGACGATAGCATCAGTTGAATTGTGGTGCATGAAAAGAAAAGTGTTTCTTTATCCACTGAAAACTGTTATATAAAACCATAGCTCATGACACTAAGAAATAGCATGCTTGCCTTTGTGGTGAGTGCTGATGATCAAAACAAGAGTCCTGAAGATGAAAAAGTTACTTTATCTGTGGCTCCATGTTATTTGAAATTTCTGTATTCATAATACATTGAGGACAATGTCCTATATTTTATTTGGTTCTGAGTTAAGTTTTTCCTCCTTGCCCCCTCACCCCAACAATGTGTGTGTATGTATGTATGTATTCCTAAGGTTCTCTCTTTTGAGTGTAAAATAAAATAAAAAGTAATAACACTGAAAAGCCGATGGGCAAAAATTGATTCATAAATGAGAAGGTGGCATTCATCTCGGAGGTCTTATTGGAAACCTAAATCTCAGTAAATTTGTAGCCTAAGGATACAATGGGCTTAAAGGATTTCTGTCTCTGAAGAAAAATTAGAACGCCTTTGAGGTAAGGTAAATGGAAAAGGTTGTTTGGGCAAACGTGGAGCTCTAGCACTATTAAATGTTAAGCACCATCAGGGGGTATCTCAGTCATTAACAAGAGTGGCATGTTGAAGATTGTTTCAAGCAGGAGAAGAGTTATGGATGGCTGTGTGGAGGTGGCACAATGCCACAGGGAAATTACGTCTAGCAAAAAGAAGATTTTAAAAAATATATTGTGGGAAAAATCCTACTGAAGTAGCATGCTTTCTTTACATACTTTCGAATCTTTTGCCTAAAATAACCCTATGTTGTCTTTTAAATGAAGCAAATCTGGGGCACTAACTTTGAAGTCCAGGGTACAACCAGTCCGTCTTGATCTTTGGCATATTTTGTCTTCACTTGCGGTGTAAATAGAAGTATGAACTTAATCAAAACATAAGCATGTTCGCTTCAAATCCAGGTAGTTAGCAGTCTTGACTGACTTGGAAGTGTTTTATGGACCTTGTGTGTTAGTTTTGTGTATAATTAAAAGGGATCTCAGGGGTTCTGGGGGCAGCCAGCAAGTTAAGGTATCTGGTGTGAGAGTAATGTGTTGCTATCTAGGGAAGGAAAGATTTAGGAGCCAAGCTAGGATCCCTGTTTTAAGACTACAGAGTTTGAAAAGTGAGCAGACATGAAGTGTTATATCTCTAGGCACTAGTTACCAGATTTCTTATTACACTAGCACATCCTCCTGGCTGCTCTGCAAAATGGCCCTGAGATTAGAAACTCTGCAGGAAGCTATCTGTGTTCTCACCATTGGAAATACGTTGTTAGGATGACAGCAGCTACATGGAAAACAGGTATTAAGATAGTTTTCAGCATCAAGAATATTTTGCTTTCCCAATTTGCCTTAAGGTACTGCTTAGAGAGAATAGCTGGTAGTGTGGTCTATGCTGTAATCCTATTTGAGAGTAAATAGTGAGAAATAGCATAAGTTCATCTTCTAATGTATAATGTACAATGAATTGTACTGTGGGACAGTAAATTGTGCTGTGGGAAGACCCTAACATTTTACTCACAGGGTGATCTTTAGTTTAATACAGGAATAACAGTTCCTTCTTCACCATTTCCTATATTATTTATTATCATGTGATACCCTTGCAGCTACTTGCATTGGGTTTATGTGGAAGGATTTGCCAGTGGGAGGACTACAGGGATCACTTCTGTGAGAAGATGCCAGAGGCTGACCCCACGTCAGGCAAAGCCAGTTTCACCTGGCTCCAAGAGAGATCTGCTGCTATCTGAGCCAGTCAGTGACATTAGGAGCACCTCTTTGAAAATATTTAAGATAGGGTAAAAAATGCTGTGCAGCAGAACCTGGAGATAAAAGTGATAATATATGAGAGAACCACAGATCAGTGAATGAGGAGGGAGAGGAGCGACCTAAAGCACAAGAGCAGAGATTCCCCTGCAGCGTGTGGAGGTCCTTGGTGGAGCAGGTATCCGTGCTGCAGTCCATGGAGGACCCTGTGCCAGAGTAAGTGGATGTGCTCTGAAGGAAGCTGCAGCCTGTGAAAAGCCCTTGCTGGAGCAAGTTCCAGGCAGGACCTGTGATCCTGTGGGGGACCCTTCAGTTAATTCCTGAAGGATTGTGTGCCATGGTAAGGACTCATGATGGAGCATTTTTTGAAGATCTGCGACCCAGGGGAAGGACCCTGCTAGAGAAGTTCATGAAGGACTGTCTCCCATTGGAGGGATCCCACAGTGGAGCAGGAAAAGAGTGTAAGGAGTTGTCCTCCTGAGCAGGAAGGAGAAACAGAGGCAATGGGTGATGAACTGACCACAGCCCCCATTTCCCATCCCCCTGCACTGCTGGAAGGGGAGGAGGTAGGGAAAATAGGGAGTGAAGCTGAGCCTGAGAGGAAGACAGAGGAGGAGGGGAGGTGGTTTTAGATTTGTTCTTGCTTGTAATTACCCTACTATGTTTAAATGACAGTAAATCACATTAATTTCCATAAGTTGAGTCTGCTTTGCCTGTGATGGTAATTGGTAAGTAATCTTTCTGTCCTTATCTTGACCCATGAGCTTTCCATTGTACCTTTTCTCTCTGTTCTGTTGAGGAGGGGGAGTGATAGAGTGGTTTGGTGGGAACCTGGTGACCAGCCAAGGTCAACCCACCACACTACTAAAATCAAAGATTGATTATTTGTAGGAGAGTTGTCAACAATGTGACCTTTCAGTTTCCTTTGAAGTGCCGCTAACAGCTGTGCAGCCCACAGATTACAAGGTCTTATTTATCCTGCTGTTTCTGTACACTGGGATTTTTTTTTTTTTCCCCAATATTTACCATCCTTACTTTGGACCCTACTAAAAATGTAGTTTTGGTCCTCTTTATAGTGTCCTGGGGTATGTTTGATCTCTTTAAATGATCCATGGGACAGAAGATTTCATCAGTCCACTTAAATTTTGTCTCTCCCCTTCTCCATCATTTTAAATCTAAAGCAGAATAGAAAGTTCTTCCTATCTGTTATTTTGTCTTTGGTCCACTTGTACAAATACAGGTACTTTAGACTAGATTATACACACAATTTTAGGTACAGTTTCTGAGACTACCTTTTACTTTGTGAAGCCTTTCATAGGTGTATATATGTACACCAAGCAGTGTGTCTCACTATTTTTTTTCTCCAATGATAACACCATTTGACAAAAAGAGAGATACCAACAGAGACAAAATGACACTGATATGCCAACTGAAGTATGAGCTATTGTAAAGCACTGATATTGTAGTTTAAGGTCTGTCAGACACTTACTAATGTCAAAAGGGAAAACATCAGGCCTGAGGAGGGTTATGGGTAAAGGAGGTAAAGCGCTGTGACCCAGATTACCACAAATTGTCAGTATTTGCAGATGAGGTGCAACTACACATATCTTGATACCTTCTCTGCTTAAATAAATACATTATTATTGATAGTTGTTATTGAGAGGTTTAGTTCATGTAATTTTGTTTGCCAACTAATGCTGTAGAAATTAATGTAAATTCATTGTGAGAAATTTGAATAATTGAATTTAAAAAAAAAATTACTTAATTCACTCATATTTCATCTAACATTGTCCAGAAGAAATCCAGCTTCAAGGAATGAACACATTTTCAGAAACTGATAACATAGCAAATATATATAATCATGCATGCAGAAAACTAATGTGGTACTTTACTGGATTTGCTAAGCTCTTTTTAGTGACAAAATTGCTCTACAATTCTTAACCATCTTGTTCAGGGTATTTAATGTCTTTAAAAATTAAAACTCATTATACCTATTTCATATTTAATACAAGCCTTAGAGTTCAGGGACTAAAATGCAGTGAAAGAAAAAGATCAGTTTCAGACTAAGATGTTACTTCACTAATCTTGCAGAAACAGATTCAGGTGATGTGAACTTTTATATAGTCTGCACTGAAACATACACTTGGCAAGAGAAATTAAAGATAAAGAAATGCATGTAAAGCTCAAGTGTTGGGTTCATTCCTTAACTAGAAGTTTTAGGTTACAGATTTAATGCGTAGCATCTGAAAATGTTAAATATCCTACATATTAAGGCTACTTAATTCAGATTTAGCAGTAGGAGTTTTGGAGGCCTGCCATGTACAAAGTAAAATGAGAGAGTTAAGCACTCTCCTAATGTTAAGAGGAGCCATAGCCTAAAATGATTTTTGACTAATTTAAAACCATAGATTTGCACGCTGAAATCCTGTGGAAGATTTGTGCTTCAGTCAAAAGTTTGCATTAAACCCAGAATAAATTGTCCTGATTGCAGTATCTATGAATCAGCATGAGAGATTTTTGCCCTGTATTTTCAGAGTTTGAATAAAAATACCTGCTAAAACCAATTGAAGCTATTGCCTGTTAGGGGATTTTGTTAAAATGTGATTATTCAATGTAAAGAATAGCAGTATCAAGGTATTGTTATCAATAATAACATAATATCTCTTTCTTCCGAGCAAGTGTGATATTGATTGACAAGGAATAGCTGTAGAGCAAACTTCAAATTACAGTATTTATTATGAATGTGACTTGCAATTAATTATTTAAGGGACACATTTTGTCCTCATTTACAGTATTGAAGTTCTCTGGAATTGGACATGCTCATTAACAGCAAAATGAAGCTCTCAATTTAAGAGTTTCACATGATTCATGTTTTGAATAAAGATGTTATTCTTATTAATAAAGTTTAAAGCATATAGCATGTGTACCAAAATCAGACACTACATCTTTTTGAACAGCTACAATGAGTTCAGTTTTTAGTTACTTGATTTTTGAAGAAGGAATTTTGTCTCTTGTATTTGATGTGAGAGTACGTGATTATGCCATTTACAGTCCAGTTTTCCCAGGTTTTGATGTAAACACCCAATAGTGATCCCCAGCTCTATTTCTCTCTCTTACCTTGTATATCGTAATTTCCTTTATGTATCTAACCATTGGTTAACATAGCTGATACCTTGCTGATGAATTAAGAGACAGGTGAGGCATATACCTGATCCCAGGAAGCAGAACATTTAGAAAATTAGTTTCTACACTCTTTATGTAGCTCTCACTACAAAAGAACAGTATTCAAGAAGTCATTATACTGAGGAAAAATAGTCTAAGATCAGGAGTTAGAAATGGTCAGAACAAAGATTCGTGTGTCAGTAAACTTAATTGTCCATTTGTGATTTAGATTATGTTTTCAGGCTGTAATTCACAATTAAAAATCCAGTTCTAAGGTTTAATGTAAATAGCTTCTGTGGACCTGAATTTGTAGCTGAGGCATTAATAATCCTGGAGAACGAAAATAAGAACTGCTTGATTTTACATAATAACCTATTAAATGGAGCATCACCCAAGAGTGTAGGAGATTGCACATAGGATTGCTTTGAGGAAGGAATGCAAAATTCATTGCAGATGAAAAGTGAAAGATTCCCTTGAAGTATGTGGGATGCTGGAGTCTTGTCCTACCATGGGAAACTGCCTGTGCCTTCTGTATTCTGACCACTGGACACATTATAGCCGTAATTATATAGTGTATAAAGAAAAGCTGTAAGAGAAGTACCAGCCTATCCTATTCCTGCTTCTGGGGTATTTTCCTGGGTTACTCTTTCTCACTATGTATGGAAATCTGGAAAGCAAAGTAGAGAAGAAGAATGGAAGGAACTGGCCATGTATAGTAGAGAACAAATGCTTTCAACAAGGTAACAAATGGGGACAACCAGGGCAATCTTCCCTTAGTACAAAAAAGATGCAGCAATTGTGAAAAAAGATTTCTTCATAGTGCACCTTCACGGAACAGAGATGGGACAGCCCAGTGACAGCAGTTCCATAGTTTCATGACAGAAGTATGGTAAAGCCTAGTTATTAGTCTTGGTCTAAAAACAGCCCATGGGCAGATTTTGTGCACTGAAGAGAGTGATAAAGGAATCAAGGTTTCAACGATGCAGACAGAAGAGGAATGATTCTCAATCAAGAATACGAACCGAGAACACAATAGGCAGAAAATTGCAAAGCCCTCTTCAGCTTTCAAGATATGGTCATCTAGCTCTTACTTGGAGGCACCCAACCGGTTATGAGGCATAGCAGGCGTGAGTGGACCAGAATTAGTGTCCTGTGTGTATAGCATCGAAAGTACTGCCTGGGGAATGACTGTCCCCTCTAGCCTTCCATCTGCAGGGAGGCAATGATTTTTTAGGTAGTCATACATTAACTAGTTTGGGTAAACAGAATTGAAACAATTTTTGGCTGTTTCAACTGCATCAGTTCTAAACACACCAAACTCCTCTGTGGGCTTCACTACACTGAAGAGGAACAGTGAGGATGAAAGAAACAGTAGATGTTCACTATTCCCTTTACAAATATCTCTTTTAGGATAAAAGAAAGCTTTGCAGTGTAGAAACCTGCCAAGGTCAGAAATAGAACTCAAAATCATCCAACACCCTGTTTTTGCTGTTTACAGTTGGGGAGAGAAGAGGGTTTAGTCATCAAACTAGAATCTAATTAAGGAATTTTATTAAAATTCCATGTGGAAATTCTTAACGTTTTCATTGTTCCTCTTGATTTTGCATAGTTTCCCTCGGGAAAGGGAAAGAATTATTATGCCAACACATTATAGTTGTGTAATTTTGTTCCTCTTTTTTTTTTTCTGTTTTGTTTTGGGTGGGGGGGGTTTGTTTGTTTGTTTGTTTCATTTTGGTTTTTTGTTTGTTTGTTGTCTTCCCCTTCTCTGGTTTAGATTCATGCTTACTCTTCCTGTTTCACTTAAATTTAATCCCTAAAGCTTGTTAAGTTAATATGCAATCGTATAATCTTTTGATTATTGACTGTCAGTCAGATACCTTACTGGGAATCAGCAAAGTTTGCTGAACTTCATAAATCCAAGTTTATAAAGAGGCAGAACTTTTACTCTGTGAACAACTTTATTTTTTTTAAACCAGTAAGTCATCCACTACTATACAACTCAAGCGGAACACCCAATCTTAGTAAAATATGAAAGCAATCTCCTGTTGCTAGAACAGGTTGCTTCTATTTTGGTTGCTGTGGAGCTCCACAAGCAATCAAAGTGCAGACATGAGCTATGACACACTGCACCTGACGTGTTCCATTGATAGGTACTGGGGGGACCCAAGCCAGTGAAACAACTGTACAGGAATTTTATATTTCCACACAGCCAAACCCTAACCTTCAAGCAAGAATTCAAGTTAACCTTAAAAAAGTAGTTTCATTGAACTTTCATACTACAGGCAATCTACTTTTATGCTTGTAAAGTAAATTTAATAGGAGTCCAGTAAAACCAATCCCAACAGTGCTTGCAGTGTTTTCTCCTTAGTGAGATTTAATTGCAGAAGATCAAATACTGGGGAAGAGCAAATGATGTAAACACACGTAATGGAACACTTTATTGGTATTCATATGATTAGATGCAAATTCACCAAGTTCTTTCTGTACTTCCTCATGTTCTTTATGTAATAGCAGGTTTCCACTGAAGTTTTCTCTTTTTCTCAGAGAGTTAATGATTTTTTTGCACTTTGTGAATACCTAGCTAGCTATATATTTTTCTATTTTATTTTCTTTTGATGAATCTGTTATATTTGATAACTTTCTTTGGCTTTTTGCTTAGAAATTTAAGTCAAAATATTGGTTGCAGGTTTTTTTAGTCTTGTAGATAATATGTATAATATAGGTGGCATTTTTTTGTTCTTTATAGATATGTTCTTGAAATTAAACATAGATATGGGTAAAGACGAAATGCAATATGAACGCAGGGAGAATATGTATCATTTGAAATCTAAAAATTAGCTCATAAAGAGTGGGTTCACAGTGTCTCATGATGGAATAATTTAGTTATTCCTGAACATATACACTGTATTTTTAGCTGTAAAACATATTTCAATTTTGCCATCTTATGATCTTACAGAAAAAAAAAAATTCTTCACTATATGTTATTCATAAACGCCATTTTATCAGCTAGTGCATGATTGGAAAATGCTCTGACCAATAATTTTACAATGGCAATTGTTCAGTAAATTAGATCTTTCTCAAACATTTTTGGTAAGGATTTAGAAACAAAATCAAAGCCATTTAAGATGGGAAATAAAACCTAAACAAGGAAAAATAACTAAGAAGCAAAAGGAGATATTTTGTAATTATAAAATGTTTTTCCTTGAACATTTTCCTTGTCAAGCATAGCTGTGAAAAACGAGGTTCACTTTTTGTAAAATTTAAAAAAAAAGTTTAATAAAAGGGACAATTAGGAGACAACAGCAAAAAGGGTATTATGGTCAGGTGCTTTGGCAGAGAGCCAAAAGCACACCTGTACATCCAAAAGATCATCTTTAAAAGTACATCTCTTATTGCATATTCATCACAATCATGCATAATTCATAAATTCTTTGGAGTTTCTGTGTATCATCCCATCAGCCTTATCTTCCTCCTTGGCTCCACTATGTCTCTGCTCCCTCCATAAGTTCTTTTCTCTGGTTTCCGGTTGTCTTCTTCTCTGATAAGATACTCCAGGAATGTGAAGACTTTCTCTGCCTATCTTTTCTAAATTGACTACATAAAAAATAGACATTCTATATCATGTATTACATTACAGAACCTAGGTAAAGTTTTTCTAACATTATGTAACGTGAAAAACCAGCATCACAATATATTCATAACAATAGCTATTTTTCTTTTAATTTGATGTGGTAACTCTTCCTGACAACCATACTACATTTGCGTTGCATTTTTTATTTCAGTAGTTCCTTTTCACCAAGTATTTAATGCCACTCAGGACAGTAAAATTGAAAACGATGTAGGCTGCAGCAAAATAATTGATGTCCTTTTAGGTTTGTCCCATGAGAATGCTCACATAATAACCCAAATCCCCTTGATTTAGGTCTTACAGTTTAACCTGTCAATATGTAATTATGGTTCTAAACCAAAACAGATTATTTCTCAGTTTTAGTGTGGTTTCAGCCATGCAGAATGGAGTGGAAACGCCCAAGGCTGGTAAAAGGGATTGTCCCATTAGTAGTTTTTTATATAATGACCTCAGGTGACTGGGACTACACTCATGTGTATCAGTTCAGCTATCTGAAAGAAGAATCCTTTTCTGATCCCCTAGTTAATATAAAAGGACTGGAACTTTAAATTTGATTACCACTAGTACTTTTAAAAAAACAATGGCACATTTTTTTACATACTTACTGTTTACTGTACTTTAACAATTGTTGGAAATATCTTCCCAGGCAGACTGGGTAAATAACTCTCTACAGATAATATTTTTTGTCACACCAATGCATTTTCTGTTACGGATTGTAATTGATTTTTTAAGAGCAGTTTTATGATGGCTTAACATTAGTATGGATTATCAGTAGCAGTGCAATTTCCCTCAGCAAAGAAAAGGGGATCAGTTAAGGTAACACCTCTTCTATTCATATATTTTTAGCAAGTCAGCAAACAATGTGGAAAATGTTCATTCTTTCTCAGTTCCTGTCAGCTGTTCATCCTCACCTCCAGTTCGGCAAGTGGAGCTCTTTAATTGCAGCAAACTGGGATTGTTCAAATGTGTTATTAAAATAGTGAAGTTTTTCAGAGCCTCTGCTTACTGTGCTTTGATAGATTTCATGAGTCTGTGGGCCTTCTATTAAACCAGTCTATTGTGAAAAAGGAGAACCACAACAGTGGAAGGCAATTACATATGCACTCTTTC
>NW_008237609.1:3827509-3963183 GCF_000691975.1 Corvus brachyrhynchos
TCGGAAAAATCAGGGAGCTTCTGATAGGAGGAAAATCCCTGCTGTTATCCATTAACTTGAATACCAATGACAAGCATCAGTCATACACTTCAGAAATCAAGAATGTATGTCATTAAAATTAAAATTATGTCATTGCCGTTGCTGAGATTGACTCATGAGAAGTTGTCTTCAGGCATCTTGACAAGCAACAGCTTCAGCTTGCAAAAGGTTGGTTAGCAGAATAAGCTCAAGGAGCACCTGTCAGAGAAGGAAGACTGTAAAGGGGATTGTGTCAGGCATATCCAGCCCTATTGTGACCAACTTTCATTAAAACCAAGCAAACCATCATCTTCTAGGCCCATAAATTCACATTAATAACTGCTCAAGTGTTTCTGGTTTTCATTTCCATCTTCTGTTTTACCTGAAAGTTTCATGGTTTTTACCTACCCTGCAATGTCCTGTGATACTGAAATTGGTAGAGGACAATTTCAGACCTGCTGCCACTTATATTAAGCAGTAATGATATATAATCAACTAAAGCATTCATTAAATAACAGAGATGGTGAGCATCTCTGCTACTTTTTAATGGAATAAATCAGCATGAAGGCCAAAAAAATTATATGGTGAATACTGTCTCTTAAATAAATGCTTTTATTTATGAACTACATTGGTTTTATGTAAGTTAAAATATTAGAACCAGGAACAAATGGTTTTTTAGTGGCTTTCTACTAATTAAGAGAATTATGCAAGCAATTCAGTTTAACCAGATATTGCTGTGTTCTTTGCTTGAATGGAAAAGCTTTCTATTTATCGATATTCTGTAAGCACTTACTTTTTAAAAATCTCATACTGTGTTTAAGTTGTTGCATTTTTCCCTGAGCATACAGCTCAATAGTTTTCATTTATACAAACATAATTATATGTGCACTGAAGCCAGAATAATTTCAAGAGTCAAGGAAACAGGAAGCAAAATATGCCTTTTAAAATACAAGTCTCATAATAGGTTGGTAAATGTGATTTTTTTTTTTTTTAAGCAAATGCTTAAGTTTAATAGACAAAGTATAACAAACACTGTGTTGTGTTTTGTTGCCTTGGTAATAGGTTTATTCCTGCAGCACATCAAAACATGTAGTTTGGTTACTTGGAAGCTATGAAACTTGCTAGGAAATGCATGACAATAAATCTCCAGAAATAAATTATAAATTCACTTTAATAAAATCTGCTCTACCTCTTTCTCAAATTCTTCTAAAATATTGCATTTCTGTTTACCTCTTGTACGTTTTCTCCAAGTTTGCTACCTTCACTTCCCTGTGTTTTAGAAAGAGATGACGTATAGTAATATTTTTCTTTCTTTTATTAGGAAGAAAAAGCTGCATTAGAGGTATTTGGAGAAAACCAGACATTTGGAATTAATGTTTATTCCCTCAACTGACATCAGCTTTATTGTTTGGAGGTTGTTATGGTCTTTAAGCAAACTGACTATGTCTTAACAATGACTTCAAATACAATGGTAATACTAGTAAATTTTGAAATCTGATATTACATTGAGTAGAACCATACTTCATGGAAATTCATACTATTTTTGGGAGAAGATACAAGGGAAATTTTCAGGATCTGTGAAGAAAATGTTACCTAAACAGGATTTTCATCTGCAATTATCCATCTTTTCAGAGAGGGAATAAGTATTGCTATTCAAATAACCATTTGATCACAATATGGATATTTAATAGTTTTAGGACTTTTTTTTACAAAATAATCCCATAAGAAATTTATATTTCAATATAATTCTGGATTTAAATATGTTTTCAGGAGATACACGCAAAAGCTTATGTTATATTTCATTGGATTAGGTTCCTTTAAAATTCTTCATTTTTGACCAGAAGGCTATCAGACTTTTCTTGTATGACCAGTGCTCTGTAAACCATTTACTGTTTGTGCTTCCATCATCCTCTGAGTGCCTTTCTTTTCAGGATTTTAATACTGGCTTGCTAGGTATCTCCATCAGTATCACCCCTTCCAAAATGATCCCTTTCTGGAGTTCGTATCATACTTTGTGTTTTCACATCATTCCTCCTGCTCTCTTCTCTCTAAATTACAACACAAACGCATTTTGATTAAGTCACTGGATTGTAAGTGTTCCATAATTGTCAAGAGTACTTGAATAGTAGTTTAGATCTTTGTGTTCTTGAGGTGTGGCAAAAAACTCAAAAGATGTATACATAGTCGGTAAAATCCGAATGACCTCTGATTTGATCCCATCTTTTACTTTCTCTACTGTCCCTGTCTTGGAGCACCAGTAGATACTAAATGCCTACTTTGTTTAGGAAATCTAGTAATGTGCACTGCAGTTAATTTATTTGGGAACAATTACTCACAGGGACTAAGGAGAGACCATTACTGCTCCTGTCCTCTTGCTGGGGGCCACACAAAGGGAAAGTGAGTGACAGGATGCTTAGTGGTGGTGGTGGTGAGAGGTTTCAGTCTGCGCTCAGAAGCGGTCCTCCTCAAAACTCAGAGGGTGCAAACAGGCACAGAGATACAGCTACTAAGCAACTGGTTTTGTGAGTGTTTATATATTGGAAATGTCTTATGAGACCTGCTTTGGTGAAGGTGATTTTATAGTAATACAAAAAGTATTCTAAAGTTATATTAATTTCAGGTGCTTCTGTTGACATTGATATTTAGGTTTTTTTGAGAAAAGACTTGTACTTTTGCAATTAAATATCTGATCTTATGTATCTGTTCACCTAGAATTCTTTTCTGTAAAATATCTAGAAGTTTGAAGCAGCCTGAGATTTGATGCCACTCAGAGTATTAAAATCTAAATAGTATGTTTGAACAAAATGTAAGTTTATTTTGCTTTCAATTTTATAATTTATATGGGAACTTTTCCATTAGGTACTAAGAGTTGCTTTTCTACTGCCTTCAACTGTTTTCTGTACCATTGTCTTATTGACAGATTTCTCTGTAATCCCTAACACAAAATTAAAATCGACCTGTAAACTGTAACAAGTGTTAAATGCTCAATTCACCCCCTACTAGCAGCATTTTTTTTTTTTCTCCTTATACCTTATTAGAATACAAAAATTCCTTCATAAATACTTCAGGGAAATTATAAAATTCTTCAACATTAGACTGCAGAGATGGGTTATTTTCTAACTTGGTGTCTCCATAAGTAACCCCTAGCCTAATATTTAACTCTGCAGTAGATAGAGGGAGAGACCTGTTGACTTGCAGCACTGCAATAAGCTTCTGCTTCTATAATAGCTGCAATATATAACATTCATAAATTGCAACAGTATCATCTCTACTGCCAGAACATAATTTCTGTTAAGTACAGCCTGAATTCTTCGGGAAATCTTCTCCCCGCATGAATACTGTAGCTCATGATCAAAGTGCCATGTGATTTTTTCACAGAGAACTTTTCTTACATCTCTCATAAGCAGCTTTAAACTTTTCCTTCCTTCCTTCCTACCTTCCTTCCTTCCTTCCTTCCTTCCTTCCTTCCATCCATCCATCCATCCATCCAACCATCACTGTAGTGGAAGCAAGGATTCCAGAGCTAGATGCTCACCCTCACTGCTTATACCTCTGATGGCCCTGTTTAAGTTCTAGATCCTTTCTGCTCCCTGATTAACCTCTCTATATCCATATTGGTGCTCTGTAAGAACAAAAGGAAGAATGAGAGGATCATGCAAGGAATTAATAAAAGGGTAATTCAATGCTGGATGCTGCTGTGCAAGCACTGAAAAGTGAGACAAACCTAGGGTGCAGAGAGGCTCACAAATATTAAATTGTGGCAGTCATTACTGCTTTGCAAAGAATGCTTTCTCAAGAGAAGATAAGTTTGTGACATCCAAGCTTCAGGAGTTGGAAGTTGGTTGAGCAATTCAGTCCTGACTATCTTGCCATGGGGAGGTGGTGATCTGGCATAGGGACCAGCCATAGAAGTACAGTTTATTTTAAATTATTTTATTTCTCTAAGAAATTTGATTTGATAAGATAATATTTTGGCTAACAATACAAGATGCAGTTCCTTTTCTTTTAGTCTCAATTAAAGCAAAAAAACCCCAAAACAACAACTTCCTGTCTGTCTAATCTATCAGATTAGAACTGTCATTTTAAAGTTCTAATAAATATCTGCAAAACTGAGTAATAATTATAATTTTAGATACTTACTTAAATTCATTTTTCATAACTCCTTAAAAGGAAAAGGATTGCCTTTCAACACATGCCACATATTTGTTGGTGGGGTGGTTTATATATTTTTATATAGAAAGGTATATAAAATTATGGTCACTTACATTTTAGAGAATATTAGCTTTTAGATCAATGATTGGTTCAAACCATGGTGAAATTTCTGACAGATCCAAGGCAGAACACCATCAGAGAACAGGGATTTTTTTACTGTTTTCGATCAGACAATTAACTTAGAAAATATTAGCCCATGCAACTAGAGAATAAAGGCCTGAGTAAAACCACATTTTTTATACAATCCATGAGATTTATCATTATGCAATAATACATCTAGTGACTTTCATGCCTTAAAATGATTGAGTAAATTATGAGAAAATGACTGTTTAATGAAATCCAGATGGAAGCTTTTTGTCTCATTGGAATTTTCTCCCATTCCCTCTGCTATGTTAACAAATCTTTCTAGCGATTTCAATTTACAAAAGATGTTGAGAATATGATGGGGAATTTAACTCAGTAAAATACCTAAAAAGACCTAATTTTTTCCAGAGGAAAAGGTCTTTCAATATTTTATGTTTTGTCTTCAGAAAAAATTTGAGCCTTTAAATCTCACATAAAATATTTTTAAAAGTTATCTGCAGATTCCAAATACGCATTTTACTAGTGTAAAATCCTACCAGATTTTAATATTGGTGTGGTTTTTATTTCCTCTCATCATCTGGGTTTCTGATACAGATAGATGTGTAATGATATGCTGAACATGTAAGTGCTTTCACTGAGTTGCCTTCAATTTGTATCCATTTATCCCTCAGCCTCAAGTTTTGGATTAAGAACTTTTCCTTGCAGAGATAATCCTTTGTTTCCTTTTCCCCCCACTACCCAGCACTGCTCAGTACCCTTTTAAATAAAAGAAATAAATTATGCAGGTAATCACAAAATATCTATTGTAAGTACCACCAGGATTTTAACATTAGTGGTGAAAAAGGGAAGAATTGATACTTGAGTTCAGGGATAGTAGTGCCAGCCTAATAATTATTAACTGCAAGCCATGGTGGAAGAAGTTGCAAGGATTAGTCATCACATCAGATTGAACACAGGAAAAGTGTACCAAAAGGAAACCTCAGGTGCTGGCTGTCTTACCACTAGAGACAAGTACAGATTTAAAGAGAAACTGGCCATATTTGTTGATAGGTGCAAGTACTTTTGTATTCTCAAATACAGGACTACATCACATTTTTAAGTATATAGCATCTTTTTTGGGTTTTTTTGGTTTTTTATTTTTTTGTATGGCATCAGAATTAAGACTGTATTTTAGTAAAGAAATGGACAATTATTGTGATGAAAGCAAAGACAAATGGTGTTGTGCAGTTTGGTTAGGCCTTTTTTGCTTTTTCCTTTTAGGGAATTAATGTTTTAGTTTACTGGGTTTGGTTGCAGTGGATTGAACAACTAATGAAAGGAAGTTCCATCCTCTGTTATTTTCTGTATTTCAAAAATGCAATCATATTTCAAGTTCATTGTTCTGCCTTCCTTCTAGCATAACCTGGAAAAAAAACAGTGGAGAAATTAAAACATTAAGAAAGAAAAAATCCTTAGGAAGCTTTACTAAAAACATCCAGCAGATTCACCTCGTCTTGTCATCAGTCCCTAATTTTCTCTTTTGGCAAAGCATTCCTGTCAAGCAGGTACAGATTATATTCCTTCTACCATATGAAAAAATTCGTGCTCCTTAGGAAAACTTTCCTAGTATGCCTGGAACAAAGTTTCACGTGGTTTTGAAATATACCTCATTGCAACAGCTTATAGGCACCAGTGAGTCAGAGGGTATGACAAACAATAGCAATAATGTGGGCCCGTTTGTTGTGAAAGCCAACAAAGATTAATGAAGGAAACAGTGTTTCAAGCTTATGGGGAGAACAGTGGCAGCTCCAGAGGGCAATGTCTTTTTAGAGCCTCTGTTCCTCTGCTTTTGGTTAAATTGGTTTGAGAAAAAGTTTCAGATATTTCCATATGGTGGCTGAGAGTGACTGAATATTGCACTGTATTCTGTGCAATTGCATAATTCTGCATGATTATAGACAGCTGGACTTTCTAAAATGACCACTTAAATGATGTATTAGCTTAGGTAGCTTAAACAAAGCAACATAAAGCCAATTACTTACACTATTGATAGATCCACTGCAGAAGTGTAGTCCACACTATTGGCTATTTTTTCTGTCTCTCAGATCTATTAGAATTGTCCTCTTTGTGAACTGCTATGGGAGCAACTTCTTTGTCTTGAAGACTCACTACCTTTTTCTTCAATCAAATTAAACTATTTTGTGTTCTAATTTATTCCCATTTGATGGTGTATTGTATTGAATAAACGTATGCAGGACTTTCCAGGTGTTTAAGAATTAAACATTTCATGCATACTTACAGAGAGATAGACAGACAAACATAAAACATTGGAATCTTTGCAAAAATTTACATTTACTTCAGGAGAATCTAGATTTCTATTACCACAGGGATGCTGAGAATGTGTAGCACAATAAGGCTGCCAAATAACTGTTTCCCTAGTACTTTTTATTTTCAATACTCTTATTTTTTTTTGGTGCCTTTGTATTAGCTACTTAGAAATAACTTTAACACTGTTATTTAAGATCTTTAATGTGTTTACATAGTTCACTAATTCTATTGTCTGCCTGCCTAGTTACAGAAAAACAAAAATCTTGATTGATCTACTTGGATGTTTGGTTTAAAAACATGTATTAAGCAGAACAAAAAACCCCAAAGAGATGTTTACTTACCTTAGTAGTTATTTGTCATAAAATATGTAGATGCATAAGGGAGTGTTGCACAAAAGGGTGTTTTAGGGTGTGGAGCTTTGTTTTGTTTGGGTTTTTTTTTCATCACCAAAAACCCCAGTTTTGGTGATGAAGAGTTTTTACAATGTAAATTCTCTCCTGACATCCATGCAAAATTAGCATGTTTTTAATAACATAAATTGGCAGTAAAATAGCTGTTCCCATACTGTTTTAACTCATGTTTGAGCTGAATGAAGTTTTAAAAAGTAACTAGTAAAAAAAAGGAAATGAAAACACCAGATTTTTGTAATTAATTAGGGTTTCTTGCTTATTCAACAAAAAATTCATTGAGAAGACCCTTGTGACTGAAACAGTGCTAGACACTCAAGGGTGGCAGCCTTTCCACTTTGCTCCTTGCAAGGATTAGTATGGTAGCAGCATACAATGTGCGGTTTGTTTATTTAAGTTAATGCTTTAGGAATGCAGCCTTAATCTGATGGGCCAGAGTAATTTTTTGAATGACTATGTGTTTATCCAGCATTTGGATGCAGCAGCACTTTTGTTGCTGGAATAATTTCACTGTAGTGGATGTTTTCTTCGTCCATGTAAAAAACACATCCTCTATTTATTTCAGGATAAGGCACTCAAGGGGTTAACTAAACCTCGTTTCTATGGTGAGAAAAATAAGTGATATCGATTAGCAGTTGGTGCAACATTGCTGGAAGGGCTATTAAAGCCCTAAAGTACAGTACAAAATGATACTGAAAGCATCACGTACTCCCTAGACTGTCCTACACTAGCCATTCCTGTGTTTGAGATGTCCTCCTGACTTTGCTTATGATTCTCAGGAGCTTTGTTATACTCGGTGATTTAAAATTCTGAAGAACATTTAATTAGTTAAATGGGGCTAGGGTGAAGGGGAATTACCCAGATGTAAAGGCGGCTGTCTTTCTCCTCAAACAAAATTTGAGAGCTTTTTCATTAAGAAAGAAATCATTAAAGAATTGGATCTTATAGCTGTATCTTTTATGCAGCTTCACTGTATGCAATAACAAAGTGACAGCAAGGGACTGGAAAGTGCATGTTTCTTTCCCTGTGCAAGCTATTTTATGTTCTCAATCCATGTATCCTCAGAGTGAACCAAGAATACACTGGACTTTGCAAAAGTGGTATCACAGATGATCTACTCATATTTTTCACATATTTTAAGAGAATTGCTTGTCAAGAAATTATTTTAAAATTAAGCTAAATATAGAATAGCTCAAGGAAAACTTGTGTTAAAATTAGAACAGAAATTGCATATCATTAGCTTAAATCTCTTTTCACTTAGATTGATGCTAATCCATTTTTTCTGTATATCAAACTGAAACTACTCATCATGACATTTTCTGATTCTTTCAACAAAACAAAAATGTTTTTCAGTAAAAATGTTAAGCACAGTCAAGTGCTTTAGGGCATTCTTTAGATACTAGGTAGTGTCTAAATAGTGTTTCATCTGTCTTTTGCCTGGGTCTGACTCAAGAGACCCTTCTCCTGGGCTGCCAGGTGGTTGTGACAGGTTAAGAACCAATGAAGGAGGAAACTGGGAGTAGTCTGAGTGTGACCTTGCATGGTCCATGCAGATGTCCCAAAGGAAAATTCCAGTCCCTGTGTCTTCTACACTTGGATTACCTTTGTTTAGAAAATTTGCAATTGCTAAAAGATAAACTGCAATTTCATTAAAAGGTTTAGTGATCTGATTTGGTTTTTATTTTAATTCAAGTTCTCTGGTAGGAAGCTATTGTAATCCCCTAGCAATACATCTGTTCCAACCTCAATAATTTGTTTCTAGGACTTAACTGAAGCAACTGCTAAAATGGACTTTTCTAGCAGAAGTTGAGCAAGCAAGGAGGTGCTGTGGCAAAGCTCCACATTTTTCTTCTGCTATTTCTCTTCGACTTCAGTATATTGTCACCCAGTCTGCATTAAGTGGTTGGAATTAGAAAAATATGGTCCAACAAATAATTTTTTACAAGTAGATTAAAATCTAATAACAGGATGTGCACCCATGCTATTTATGTTCATGTATGTACATTTATGCCCTTAGTAAAAATAGTATCTTTTTCTCATTAGGATAAACGTGCATATCTTTTGTTTATTAGTAGTGCTAATATAAAAAATCTTAAATATTAATTTTGCTTGAAGGAAATAAAAGGGCTCTATAATAACAGTATCTTTGCTTAACCTAAATGAACTGTCATTCAGATTGGAACTTGTAAATGTATTATTTAGGAGATACAGGATAGAACACTAAGTTTTCTAGACAAACGAATGTTACCTCATAACACAGTACATCACAGAATAACTAATTTAATTCCTTCTTGCAAGATATCTTGGGAGTCACCTGACTGTGTATTATAACACACTACCAGACTTCCAAGATTAACTAGTTCACCTGCTCCAAAATTTTAATTAGGTAAAAATTTGAAAGAAGCCAATCTTCAATGAAAAGTTCTATCATCTCAAATTAACTCCTTCTGAGTTAGCCTTCCATAAATGAGAAGAAATGAGGCATCATCCGTCCATGATGAAACAGACAGCTTCATAAATGCAGAAATCCAAGTGTGTTGGTGGTTTTGTGGGGCTACACTTGAGTTTTAAGTTACTGTATAAAGTAATAGTGATTTGCAAGAGCTTTTTCCAAAATCATGCTGTGGCTTCTTATTCAACTGGTGAAGCAATGCTTATTCTGTCTTTTGGAGCTATTACTACTGCCTGCTTAATGTTTCTTTTTACAAACATACTTTTTGTGGTGACACACTGCAATATTTTCATTACACCATGGTATTGTCCTTCAGTTTTAGGATACAGCATGACAAGACATATGCTATGATTGCTGGGTAGTCACAGTCCTTTGGGACTAATGTATGAATAATGCACATAGGGATCTTCTGAAAATACTGTGTGAGAGACTGAAATGTTAATGGTTAATGGCTTAACTAACTGGCCATTTGCAAAAACAGGGAGTGTTTTGGTGATGATGTGCAAGGTAACAGTCCAGTCCTCCATGCAGAGGACATGAGCACCAGAGGATGCCCAGGAAAATCCAACCTTTGTTTAGCATGATCTGGGTTTTGAGTCAGGTGAGGGAAGGGACCAATAAGCAGGTGATCCTCGAGGTGGGATAGTGCTTTTTATCATGTGCTATCCTCACTTACAGAACAGGATCAGCTATAAAACTCCCCCCAGGAAAGTATTGGGACATTCACTCATAGGCCTGAGGGTTTTCATCCCTTCTGATGGAACATAACTGCTCAACATGAGAGGCTGACATGAGAGGCAGCTGTCACGTTTTAGAAGGTGTCATAAACCATCAAAGACCCCTGAAAAACCCCACAGGGTTGCATCAAACACTGTAAAAACTACCCCCACTCAGGGGAGGTATCTGGCCATTCCCACCTGAATCTCAATGTGTATTAAACCACTGAACTTTGTGTTTCATGGGCTTCCCCCACCTGCAACAGATCAGGACTGCAATCATCACTTCAAGCAATGGACATCAGAATTGCAACAATCAAGTCTTGTCACTGGATTCACAGGTGGTGGTATTTTCCTCTCTGCTATTTACTCTTTTCTTTCTCTTTCTCTCTTTTTCTTATGTTATTTAAGTGATATTTTTATTCTTTTATATTTCTACAGAAAATAACCATACGTCTTTTCCATTGCAAATGAATTGTTCTAAAATAAGCCCTGCATATATACAAATATTTATAAACACCAATTATCCAGTATCATTTCACTCTAATCTTCCCAAAGGATCTAGTAACAAGAATCTGAATTACCCTCTCCTTCAGGGACATGTTTTAACATACTGGTTTACTGCTATTTTCTCAGCCCCCTCTCTTCAATTCTACTCCCTAATATTCATTTATTGCAACTTACTTTTCCAGATATTCCCAGAGTTCCCTCTATTTTAAAAATCAACCCAAATATTGTACTTCACAGATATCTAAACTTACATTCAGTGATGCAAGAAATTACTGAAAAATGTTGAAAGAACTTAGGAGTAACTTGAACAACAGAATTCCACATTTCACATTATATGGTGACAAATCTCACTGAGTACTGAGAGAAAGTACTTCAGAAACATCTGCTAAACATAGACACAGGTAATGATAAACTAATCAAATGCTTTTGTGGATGACTGTCATCCAGCTTTACCTAAGAACAGACAAGCTGTCAAATCAAGCTAGTCATTGTTAGGATTCAGTCAAGAAAGACTCAAGAAAACAGTTCATTTGAATCTCTTTCACGTAAATAATACCTTTTCTGCCAATTATTTGATCTGAATATTACATAAAGAGAAATGCATCAATCCTGGATTCACCTCTTTCATTGACATGCAAATTTTCCTGTTAAATTCCGCAAGAAAACTGCTATCTCCCTTCCCAATATTCTGCAGTTTACACAGAAATTTTTACTGTTACTTTTGGTGAAAGAAGAATATGCCACATTAGTGTATTTATAAAACTTCTTGTGTGCCTTTTACCTAGTGAATGGTGATTTTCAGGTCTGTAGTTCCAGTAGTCTCTTTGAAGTAATGTGAAGAACAGTAGTTTGCTTTGCGTTACAGTAGGGAATTTAACAGAGTCTACAAATATATGCAAATACCAATAGCCTGTTCTGGTCAAGATGATTATTAGGCTGTTGTACTGCCTGAAACTTACCTGGTATCAAGGGTCCACGTGGTCTCCTTACAAAAGGATTTAAGTCACTGTCATGTCAGTGTGTATGTCCTGCAGGGAATGTTTTTGGCCATTTAACTGTGAGAGTGTTAGGCACACAATATAAAAGTAGGCAGGAAACACTAAAACCAAGCTACAGCACCTTATTGATTTGCATTAAATAGAAGAACTTACTACAGTTTCCTTTGGAGATTTTTTTACCTTTTTTCTTTTTATAAAGTGAAATGCACAAATCCGGCTTCATAGAAGTAGTAAAAAACCCATATGGAAATGGAATCCCAGTGAACTGTTTTTATTACAGCTGATCAGATAATTTTGCAAGACTTAATAAAATCAGGAGCCTTTTCTTACTTCATGGCCACCCAGAACCAGGTTTTACTAGAACCATAATGCTACAATAATTAAAATAATAAACCAGCTCAAACAAACCTGTTGCAAATAGCTTTGGCTTCTAGTCTGTAAGTTTGTGTTGGAAAAGAGAAGATTATGTCTGTCGAAACTCTACTTTTGCTCAAAAGTAAGTTGGATTACTGTGTGCTCTTTAGCTTGGCTGCTCAAATGACTAAGTCCACAACTGTAATAGTGATATTCTTTATACACATTAAATCTTTCTATGGTGAAGTATTTTTTTTTCACTGTAACTTATGACTTCTGAAAGATGTGAAATGCTTTAATCAAATAGATAGAAGGAAAGATAGGAGAAGAATGTGATAAGCATGAAATCCAATGTAAGATGTAATTTTCCACCAATTTAGTGTCTACCTTCAAAAGATATAGTTGGGTAGAGGTTGGGGTTGAAAATAATTAGTTTTTGTTGTCTGTTGTTTGCAGGGTGAATTGGGACACAGTCTGAACAAATGATGTTTCTTGTAAAACTGTATTAAAGCAATATCAAGAAGAAAATTGTGTAAAAGCAAAGCATTTTGCTATTGGTACACAGGTCTCAGGAATTTGCAGTTGAAAATATTAATGATTTTTGCATTAGTCTTAACTGCAGGAGATGAAGTCCTTTTTGACTGAGAAATGAAATGGCAAACTGTGACTTCTTAAATCATATACTAATGAGATTTTATAGCTTTCTGTATTTTTATTTGAGTTTTGTTATTTTTCTCCCTAAGATCTGCCAGCCAGCTCTTAATCATTGTAGGGCATTTGTGGAAAAATTGTGTAAGTCTTTATCAGTTCTTTTTGTTTTTCCTTTTAATGGAGAAACTGGTCTTGTGTACTGTTTGGCTAGTGTCACAGCAAACAGAATGAAATAAATGAGAACACAGTGATATTACCAGGACAGAGAACAGGAAATTGGTGCCTTTTAGGTTAGGTTATGCAAACAAAGCAATAAAAAGACCTTTTTTTTTTTTTTTGGGAAAGAAAAGCATATTCCTCTCTGTTAGTTTTCATTATTTCAGAAGCATATGCAGAACTCTTTTCATCCTTGTCCTTATTCTTCTATCTAAAAAAGCAGTTTTCATTTTAGAGAGATGAGTCTTAAATATAAGACAGCCTCAAAATATCGTTGGTCTGCTTCCTGCTGCTGCCCAAGAAAGGTAGATGTGAGGCACCACATGTGGTAGAGAGGCATTATGGCTGGATTGGAGGAGCAGCAGTTGACAGGGACAGTATCAGGACACTGAGTGTTACTGTTGCTATTCTATTGCTTTGTGTTTGTCTCTTGATGTTTGTCTAGTGCTGAAAGAAGATAGGGACAATTGAAGTGACGTGACCTATCACCTCATATGTGCTGTGACAGTTCTCTCTGCATGCTATGGACCCAATCGCTCCCTGGGTAGTATAACAAAATTTCAATTGATTTTGGTGGGAGTTGAACTGAGGCAAGTAAGGGCAAAATTTTATCTTTTGGCTGCCATGGTTCTGTGCTTGAACATTGCAAAGGCAAATAAGGGTCTGTGTGATTCCATTCCTTCTGAGTAAACTACTGTTTGAAAAAGATTAAAAACCCAGAAACTTGCTGCAATGTCATTATCAGTTTGAAGCCCCAGCTTGTGTCGCTGTAAAAGGAAGGGGAACATAAGCCAAGTTTTTGAAAATGTCAAGAATTATCTCTGCTTTGTCAGATTTGAGAGTGGCATCATGGGGCTTAATTAGACATCGTGTAATAGAAAATGCAGGGGTGTTAGTCAGTAGTGAGTGTCTTTCACAGAGATATAAACATTCATGCTGCTACATTATTCGACATCTTTCCAGTGAGCTTGCAAATGACCTAAAATATAAAGAAAGATTATTCTGCTATGAAATGTCGGGCTCATGCTCAGGTATAATTTCTTTCCTATTTGTTTCTAACAGGTCTCTCCAAATCTACCTAAAAATCAGCCATAATGATCAGGATTTTTAAATATAAAACCAGCAATTCTCTAACTAGGTTTTTTTTTTTTTTTTGGTTGGTTGGTTTTTCAATATGGGAAAACTTAAAAATACACTGTAATTGCAGCATTTTTTTTCCTTTGTGAGCCTTTAAATTTGTAGGGGGTTGAAAGTGTTGCATTCACAGAGTTCAGTTATGCTTTCCTAAAAGTGTATGCACATGAGCTTCAAAAAAGCCCAGATACAATTAAATACAAAGTTTTTGAGTCCCTTGAGTTTTGGGAATATTTTTGAAGAAACTTAGCTTTAGAGAAATGTCATCTCTGAAAACTATATGAAGTACTAAATTTTGGAAGGTCACTAAGTCCAAGATAAACCCTGGTACCAGTTCTATACATAATTTCTGATCTTTTTTCCCCCACTCAAATAATTAAAGCTTTAGGTCATACCAGAAGACTGAAATTTAAATAATTCCGAAGGAGACATGCATACCTAAACATATTGTATTATGTAATACATAATTAATTATGTAATAAAAGGTAACAAGAGATGTTTGCAAAATGCTACTTACAATTTGTGGTTGTAATAACGCACTTTCCTTCCTGTGATGCTTAAATGGCCATTTATCGTGACATAATGGATAGATTATGATAAGATGCATAGTGAGTGAGATATTCATATTTTTGCAATAATCATAGAAGTAATAATAATTAAAATAAGACATTTGCCCTCCAGAGGTGGGATTATATTGATGTAAAACTATGATGTGAAAGTAGCCTTTCATAGTACTTGAAAATCTCTATCCCCTTCACTTGCATTGGTTTACACAATGATTCTTTTTTTTCTGTGTAGTAGCAGTTCCTGTTTTCCTTCAGAAATTTCAAGTACTCTTTGTTCAGTTAATGAGATTTTTTTTCTTAGTTAGGCTGCTCAAGTCTGATACCACGGTTTTTATTTACCAGGTTGGTGTAATAAAAATATCTTGTATCCTCACTGATATCAAGGGATTAGAACAGTCTGAATAGAGAGAGTATAGTTGTCTGATGAAAGGGTGGGGGCCTTGAACCCTTTATGTTTGATCAGTCTGCCAATGCCCCAGGAAAGCTGAGACCCTTGTGCCTGAGTAGTCTGTCAGCGTCTCATAATGGGGACTCCACTGGACAGTCTGCTGGTTCAGAGGGCTGCTTAGGAACACGTGCCAAAAGCATATCGGAGTTGAATCTTTTATTATAATTTAGAAGAGGGACCCCAGTCTTGGATTGGCCCACTTTTGTCAACTATGTTATCCACTGTTGGACAAAAGTGTCCTTGAAGTACTAACACTAATCAGTTTAGGGAGCAACACACTTTTATTAACAAACATACTGATAGCAGAAAATTGTGACAGATTAATATTTGAAGATTGCTGGTGGTAGTAACTGACCGCAAAAATGAATTTGAAGCAATATAGAGACAAGCTCAAATGGCCAACAAAAACTATCGTGAGATAATAATTTAGTGCACATAAAGTTCTTACCAATAGGCATCCCCATGGGGTAGAAGACAGGTTCAGCCCATTGATTGATCCCAGAAGTTATGACGGAGTTTTTCCCTAACTTCTCCCCATCCCTAATTCACTTTTATACTATTTCTTTACATTTAGGTAGAACTTGAGTGATTCTAGTCATACGTGCTTTTGTTACTGATTGGTGTAAAATTCTCTCATTTTGCTATTAATTCTATAGTCAATAAAATCTGGAACAGTTGCTCAGTGAGGAGTGGTCATACCTTGGAGGTCTGTAGCTTTGGGATGGAGGTGTGCATTAATATTACAATGAGATTATAATGAACCAAGGTCATCCAAGGGAAGCGATTTCACCCCAGTCACTGGTTCAACAGGTAGACATTTTCTCCTCTCACCCTTGGTTAACAGCTGCCAAGTGGTTCATCTGCTACATGGTGCTGTCAGCTTCCCATCCCTGCAAGGATTACCAAAGAGCCTGCCCACAGGGTCTTTGCTCTGTTCCTCCCTCCATGTCATCCCTCTTAGCATGTGCTTAAGATGCAGGCTATGTTGTGTGGGGAACTACCATGGAACAGGTTCCGTGCATGCCAGCTGCATTCCATCCAGGAAGTAGCAACTGCATTTCACCCTATAATTTTTGTACTGGTATAACTTCTGTTAGAATGTGAATATAACTTCCCAGTTTTCCCAATCTTATCCCTAGTTGTCTTCCTACAATAGTTTTCTGAACATTGATTAGAGAATGAGTAAATCTCTTCCCCTGGGCCCATGTATTTGCATACTGCATCACTTCCTTTGATGTATGGATATATAAATGGTAGAAATACAGAAATTTATAATGATGGACACCATTTCAACTCCATAGAGAAATGCATGGCAGTATCTGTTATGTCATCTACTTCTGTGTTAGTAAACACAAAATAAATACTTCTGAGAATCTGGAAAACTACAGTTTGAACTTTTTTTAAATTATCTTTGACCTATCCAACAGATAATGCAGTCATGCATTAATTATGGAAATATTTTTACTAATATAATATCCTGTCACATTTTGCCATCAAAACAGCAAGAACTGTGGTTGTATCCATTCCAAGTAGTTGAACATAGATTTCATTTGGTTTTATTTCCTATTTTGAAATTACAGAGATATACTTTAGCCTAGCTAGAGTTTTGCTATGAGGAAAATGGATGAAGCACCATCACTGCAACATGCACAAGTTTTCCTACTGCTGGCTCATTAGAGGGACTATCTGCTCAATGATTCTGGCTCTAATTGTTTACACCTTTTAAACAACTGGTGTGTGTGGAGAAATCACTAGCTCTTATATTAGAGATAATTACAGTTTTTAAAAGAAAAAATGTCATTTTAGTGTTTACTAAGATTATGGGTTAAAAAAACCAGAAGCAAAACAAAACCAATGAAAAAACCACACACAAAGTAAAACAAACCCAAAACAAAATAGCAAACAAAAAACCAAAAAAGAAACAACAAAAGAAAACCATCAGCCAAACAAACCTGAACATCTTTAAAAACCAACTTCATAACAACTGCCTTTTTTTCACCAATTTTCCAAATAATGTGCTACATTGTAACCTGTCACATTAAATTATATCCATCATGTAGCACTATAGCACCTGATTTGACAGAAAGGGATGTGAAGTGTTACACAGAGGAAGAGAGCAAAAGCATTTTATAAATGCCAAGGATGCATTTGTGTGTTTGTGTATCCTTACTCATCTCGTAATTAACATGTAAAAGCCACATTTTGCTCACATTAAGAGTTTGACTTAATCCCCTTGTACCAAACACATTTTGAGTGCAGAAGAAACCTGTGTCCTTAGCCTACCCTGCCACTCTAAAACACATTGATGTGTCTGTTATGTAATACCAGTCCTTCAAAGACTTGTCTGTTGACATTTGAGTGATGTAAACGTATTTAAATTCTGGAGGGAAAAAAAAGGACTTTTTTCCCCACTTTATATCATCTAGGCTTCTCTTGCGTGTGTGTTTAAAAACTGGGCGCTTTTTCAGCCACAAACAAATCTTGTAAGTCTTAGAAGTACTTTCAATTTATTTTCATTCTCCATTATTTTTTACAAGTAATAGTAGATTAGCAGAATAATTTGTGTCCAAAGGATTCAAAACTCCAAAGGTCAACTAGCCTCATCTCTTCAAAACAGTGTTAAATTCAGAGTTAGATCTGGTAGTATGACCTTGTACTTTCCTTTCACATGTAAGCATTGTATTACCATAGTTGGCAACTGTCATGCAGATCATATAACAATATCCAAGTTTTTCATTTTGTAATGGGTCCTTTCTTTTTTCTAACCTAGGAGCTTTTATTTTTGCTTTGTGCAACATCAGCAAAATGTTACGCTTAAGCAAATAATGTATTAATAACATGGAGTAATAAAAATCATTAACAAAATTACACATGAAAGTAATGTACTATGTTGTCAAAAAGTAGCAGTTCAATGGTCATTTTTGTGTTAATGTCAGCTTTGGATCAAATCGGAGCTGATTCTGTTTTTGTTCCTAGGATTCTATTGTTTAGGATCTCTTGAGAACTGTTCCCAGTCCTTGGTAAGGCTGAAGGAAAGTGCTTCAGAAAGCCAACCGAATGCTTTTATTTTAGCAGTGCAGGACATAGAGTCCCTGCTTTACTTAAAGCACATCTTACACGGCCAGATAGCTTCAGCATCTCTTTTAGTATCTATTCCTACTATTCTCTAAGAAACATTATTTGTATTTTCATCTGTGTTTTCTGCATTACAGAACAATGGGTTGTAAGAGTCCTCAGGAGGTTGTATAGTTCAGCCTCTCCAATGACGCCAAGAAGCAGGACCCTTGAATAGTGACCACCTTAGGTTACCCATGGTTTTCCATAACTGAGTCTTAAAAATCTCCAAAGATGGGGATTTTGCAACTTCTCTGTGTTGCAACTGATCTGATTCAGTGCTGTATAAAAGTTTTTTCCTAATGCTGAGTAGACATCACAAGTCACAGCTTGTAGCGGTTGCTCCTTGTTTTAGAATTTGGCATTGCGAAGGGTTTGACAGTAGTGGTTGGAGATGTCCAAGTAGTTGTAGGCTTATTCTCCTCTTAGTCTGCTTTTCAACAGACTGAAAAAACCCAGTGCTCTCAATTTGCTCTATCTGGCAGGTATCTCACTATCTTGTCTTCCACTGAGTGCTTCACAGTTTTCCAGCATCTCTCTTGAACTGAGACACAAAACTGAACACGTATTCCAAGTGCAGCCTCAGTGGGATTGAGTTGAAAATAATAATTTACCTCTACCAACTGACCACAGTTTGTCTGATACAGTCCTGTGTGGGATTTGTTTGCCACAGTTTGATCCTACTTGACCTGCTGTTCACTGTAACACCCAGATCATTTTCTGGCTTTCTGGTACTCAGCCAGCTGCTTCCCAGTCTGTATCAGCACATGGCTTAATTCTGTCCTAGGTACATAGTTCTGCACTTTGCTGAACTTCATGAGATTTCTGTTAGCCAAATCCTCAGCCTTGCAGTCAGTCATATCAGCAAGCTCTTTTAATATCCTCTGGATCCCATCAAGTCTCATGTATTAGGTCTATATTTGTGAGCTCTAGGGCATATATAAAAACCTGAGAATAAATGTAAACACAAAGTCAGGGTTTCGGAGTGTGAGTAATACCTCTGCTTTTCTCATCAATAGGCGATAGATTTTCACTTGCCTTGGCCTCACATATTCCTCCTGTGAGCTACCATCTCAAATTTTATGCTTTGATCCTCATCTGGTACTCATGAATAAAACAGGTCCAGGCAATACTAGTTTCATATATGAACCACAAGGAAAGTTTCATTTCTCATAGATAATGCAAACCTCAAAACTGACTGAAGCATATAAGTATTTTTTGGTGTGTGTTTATTTTTTTTAGGTTTTTTTTTCCTTTCCTTTTTACTTTCTTTCCACAAGTGCTGTGGGCTTTCCCTGTTTAAAATCCAAAGACAAAACTTTTTCATTAAATGGTTGTGACTAGCCAAGAATTCCAAAGTGTAGTAGGAACAGAAACAGACACTCTGGAAATGCTATCAGATTTATTTAATTTTTAATCATAGTATGAGAATTGAATCCGTAAAAATACTGCTGCTTCAGAAAAAGAAAATAAGTATACATGGTTTTCTGTTAATAGAGGAAAGATTGCTGAAATCCTCTCTGATTTGTATTTGTGGTACATATAACAATGACAGTCATTACCAAATTCTGAAACAGATACTGTATTTTCTTTGTATAGCAGGAAGAGTCAAAGGCTTACATGGAGAATAAAGTGTTAAAAATTACTAATAAAAATATAAATATGAAACGATCATTAAATAATGGTAAGTTGTGTGCTTATGCTTACTTTCTATTGATACCAGTTATGACACAGTATCCCTAGAAAAATACACATACAAACCTTATAATCAGCAATACAGCAAATTGAGTTTATTCATTACTAAATAAACAAATCTGTATTTTTGATGTGTCATAGATTATGCAGTTATGTAGATACATTTTCTTCCATAGAACCAATTCCTTGTTCACTTAATATCACTCTATTACTTTCTCTATTTTGTATAATCCTTTTTTTCTCTCTGTAAGTCCATCCTTTTGTGAGATTTTTTTGTTGTTGTTGTTTCATTATTTAATCTCAAATAACCACCAAGAAATTCATGAGGAAAAAAAGAATGACAAGACTAAGCAGACTTTTCTCCTCAGTGAAACCAGATTTTTACTTATGTTGCACTATTTTTATCCCTCTAGAAATTTGGCTTGGTAAAGTTCTGCTAGCAAGACAGATACAAAATTTTAATGCCAGGTGTGATTAGAATTGTTGTGACTTAATGAGTTGTCGTATAATATTTTGACAAACTCTGATGGACAAATTGTGTACACTTTTCACTTACTGCCTGATAACTTTAGTGATCTAGACAAATGCATCAGTGTTTTCTACAATTTGATGTACAATTGATTTTCCCATTCTCTCATGCCATTCCCTTAGGAAAAGCATTATGTAAAATGAGAAAATAGAAATGAGGAATTTTTTTTTCCCCCTCAAAACTCGGTCATATAAATTGTTTATAGCACTTCATAAATAAAGTCCTTGACAAGTAAAATTGACTCCTTCTATGGCTTATATTCAGGAATGTATTAAAGATAAGCCACCAGTACAACACACTGGGAACTGAGTGTTGAATAAATAACTAAATGCACCACCCAACAACCGCTGACTTTTCTCATAGTTGTTTAGTGACTAAAATAGAGACCATTTCCAGTATTGTCCTGTTATGGCATTTTCCTTGGACTATGCATTTTTGCTAATGAGAATTGTGAGGGCCATCTCTGAATTGTTCTCCTTCTACATTTTTTTCTCTTTATAACACGGTGAAAAAACTAAAAAAGAAACCATTGTTTTTTTGAGAAAAACAGAGCATTAACAAATATTTGAAAGACATTAATGACTAGTCAAATACTTTGACAATATATAACTGAAGGAATATTCTGAGAACTCAACAATAGTCAATAAATTGGATTCACTTTTTAATGTTGCTAATGTCCTTATAATACAGCAACTGTTATTTCTCTGATGGGTTGTTAAAAGAAGTAATTACACATAGTGAAGTGAAATATTGTTACAGTTGAAATATTCAATAAAACATGATGCAAAGAAAAAATCATGGTTTATGTTTCTTCTTTTGGGAAAACTGCAGCAATGAGACTGAGTTCAGGTTTTGTATTTGGTCATTTCACCTTTGTTTTAAATATCCATATTAATAGCCTGAAAATACAGAGTGATGAGGTAGGTATATTTGCAGATGACTTATTTAACTTCAAAGAGATGTTCATTCAGGATCAGAGAAGTTGGGGGGAGGGTATTAGGTATCCAAGGGAGCTGAAACAAATGGTAAATGAAACATAATAGCAGTATATTAAAATTGTAGCAAAAAATAGCTTAAAATTGAATTGAATAATATAATTTCTAGTCTTTTAAATTGGATATACCAACTTAAAAAATCCATAACTGTATTTGTATAATTTCTAGTGGTACAGAACTTAAGGAGCATTTCAGCTTAACATATCGATATATTAAAACAAAAAGGCAAGCTTTTAATATGGATAAGGAGAGGGATAACGAAGAATAGAAAAGATGTCATAATGCTTTAAATACCTCTTCTGGAATGCTATGCAGTAGTGTCTGTCCTGTATCTTAAAACGTATCACAGAACAAAAAGAGGTTCAGTGATGTGTAACGCAGTAATGAAGTATGTAAAAAAGTTGTGTTGAAAGAAACAAAAACTACTGCAAAAGAAAAAAGGAATGAAGAACATTGTAATAGTAGTTTCTCTGATTTATATTATATATCACGTATTTCCACATACCAAACTCTACATGACTCTGAACAAAAAGAAACAAGGACAGTAAATTGAGGTTAAATGTGAAACCCAGAAATGCTTTTAAGTTTATAGGGTTTTTTTTTAATGTACATGCAAGCAGTTTATGCTGCTCATTAAGGCAGGACATGATTTAGATCAAATATTAAGAAGGTTTTAAGAAAAGAAATAGTGACATTGACAATATATTTAACTTCCCATAACAAATTGTAAACCATTTTATTGAAATGAATATTTCAATTTAAATGCTAAAGTATGCTCTTTTGGATTGAATAACCCTAGATCTGCCTGTTGTAGGTTTCTCATATCTTCCTCTGTCAGAGACAGGATATTGAACTAACTAGCTCTTGGACAAATTCCAAAGTATCAGTTCTCTCTTTTGCTCAGTGCACCATGTGTTTATAGTAAAACTCTATTAATACCAAACTAAATCCAGGTTCCCTGTAGTGATGCACAGTCCTTATTTCCAAAATTGAGAAGGGAAAAAGAGATGGGAATGAAGCCAAGCACATTATTGATGAAGGGAAATAGGTGATAGAAGAAGTTAGTAGATTATAGATATATAGAATTTATCAGTATAAGCCCAGGCAGAGGAACAGTATGGGAGATTCAATTTTGATTTGCCTTGATCTGGTCTTCAGTTAAAAACCTCATAACTAAAGTAAGACTCTCTGAGCTTTGAGTCATATTTGCTTTCTTCTGTGTGGAAGAGAGGAGGTACTAAATTTAACGGTCAGCTTGTGAAAACTTTAGGAACAAGGCTAATTCATGGCCCAAAATTCTGCTAGTTGTACATGTCACAAGTACTTGCCATTCTGTGTGAAGTAGCTTGTTTGAACTCTTTTCTTATTCTAAGTAGTTTTGCCAAAGTCAGTCCCCAAAGTTGCATTATTCAGCGGGCGGAATTTATTATCCTTAAATAGTTCTTCTATCTGATATATTGGATAGACCTATGTGCATTTCACATATTTTCAGAAGATACTGTATTGGCAGCTTTAGCGTTCAGACTGTTCAAGGCCTTCATTTTTCAGAGTCTGGCACAAACTTGGAGTCTCAAGAACGTTCATACACATTTCTAATCAACCACTCTAATTGCACTGCTAATAGATGCCATTGAATTTGGTGTCCTCTGAATTTTAATTTTCATATTTATTGTGCTGTAAGCTTTCTGGTCACTATCAAGGTAAACAATTAGGAGATTATCTGCCTGTTACCCAGCCATCAGCGCGTGCTGAAGAGACACTGTCTTCATAACAAGAGAATAGCTTCATCCTTCATGCGCAGTTAAGAATTTGCAGCTGACTTGGCTGCATTTGGGGCTCAATGGACAGAGTCCATTAAATCATTAACTTTCTTTCTGGGTATAAGTTTTTTTAATAACATGATAACAGGGACCAATGGCCAAGAATGTCTGTCCTATTGCGGCTATCCCAATACCAAAACAAATCTATGCCAGAAATTGCTGGATAGAATCTTCCAGTCTCGTAACAGGCCTGAGACCAAGGTATGCATTCGCACCTTTGTTTCTAGGACTTTTTGGTTTTTTGAGCCATCTCCAAATATTTCATTGTAAAGAAATTTTTCTTTTCATAGGCAAAATATTATTCATTTCTAAAGTGCTAAGACAAGCATCCTTGACATCTCTGACAGAAAATTGCTAGGCCTGAAAGTAACAAAAATGTTACTGAAGTGCAATTTGTTCCATTTAAAAAAATTTTAGTTACCTGAGCTTAGTACTAGCATCTTCTCTCTGTTCTTCATGTCCCTTAGCTTCATCCTTCAGCAAATACTGACTGTAACTGGTAGATTAACTTGGATTCCTATTGTCCTTAAAGATTCCAGACTCCAAATTATGCACCAGGCTATCTAGTAGTTTACCAGCATATCTGGCAAATTTGTGCACCAGATGTGCTGCAAATAATTCTAATGCAAATTCTGTGAATTTCATGAGGTCTGATTTAAGCCTTGGCTCTCTTCATTTCATTCTGGGCTGTGATGACCTTAGTTCTCTTCTCTAGGATTTGATATGACTTCAAAGCAGTCAGTTCACAGGAAACTTGATGTCATAGCTTTATTAGCTTTTACCCTGTGAAAGTCAATATTTTCTGGTGCATTGAGAAAGGGAACCCTCCTTCACTTACATTTTTTGTGAAGTTACGATTATTTTTTCAAGACTTTTAAGGACAGGGTAATTTTCTTTTCATAACGGTATGGAAGACAGAGGATCTGAGAAGAAGATGAAAGAGAATCTGCTGTTCCCCTAGCTATGCTTGCATCACAAGCCTTTTTTTCCCCAGTTCTTTCATTCTTGCAGGTGCTCTATTTAATTATTATTTGTTTGATTAACTACCCTTCTAATTGAAACAGGAGGGAAAAAACACATTGCACTGAGATTCAGTCATCCTTTTGATTTAATTGACTGCTAGGTGAAGTTTAGGAAAAAGTAGTCTTTTTGTTTTCAAGGGAAGAAAAGATAGGCCTTTAATGCAAAATGAAAAGATTTAATAAAAACAAATAAAAAAGAAAATTTTTCTGTTTGGAAAGTACTTGAAGGTCTTAGTTAGATCTCTATTACGGAAATATTTATTGGAAGTTTAGATTTTTTAAAAAAGTGATTTAAATTATTTTTTGACATATTTAGTACTTCTATGTTTAAATGAATAATTTGTGTTAAAAAACAGTGAGCAGAACACAAAAACTTGAACTGTACTGACATGGCCAGTACAACACATGGTACCTATTGAGAACTATGATTTTTGACTTTGAGAGAATTTTACCAATGCAAATAATGTAATAGGCAGCACCGAAATACTGTCACCAAATTATGAGCTCACACATCTCACCAATTCCAGTAGAACCTCTATAGCTGGCTTTGGTAAATAAAGTTGTAACATCATGCTCTTACATAGAACCCCCTCTGGTTTTGCCCACCATCTTATTGATGAAACTGTCAAAGCTACCTGCTAGGAGAAAGTTATATAGCTGAGCCTTGAACTTAATAAATGGTGCACAATAATCTATGTTGCCAGACATCTATAACCAAAGATTCATTAAGTCAAGCTAATTAAATAAAAACAGTAAGCCAAATAATTAAGGTAAGAGTCATGACCTGTAATGACCTCAAGTCCTGTCTACGGCAGAGAATTAATCTTTAATCATGCCTAATGGCTGCTTGCATATTTAATGCCTGCTACACTTACTATCCTGCCCAAAGGGAATCTTCAGTTTCTTTCCTTCTTTCCTTAGTTCCTTTGGGAATATGTGTTAATTACTCTTACAGAGAAACAATAGTGCAGATTTTCTGAGTTTGTCCTTTTCTCTCTTTTTTTTTTCTTCATAATTCTCAGAAGCATAAGTGCACATAAACCTTTAGTTGTGTCCTCAGTGGCATCACATGTAGGAATAACCTCAAGAGTTTCAACAGCCTAAGTTGCATTAAATTTGGGAGAATGAAAGTGACAGTTTGATACATGTTTCAGGTCAAATTGAATTTCTTGCTGAAATGACTAAGTTGGCAAAACTGGCACAGCCATATCAAATGTGCTTTGATACTCTTAACAGCTGGTTTTTAATAATCTTAGGGGAAATTAAGGATTTTGTTGCCAATCTTGTTTTCTCCTGCTCATAGCAGGAGGAGCTTGGTCATCAGTTTATATGTTCATTTTTACATTTGTTCAGTTCTTTGATTCTGTTTAGTTTTAGGAGGGAGAAAGGTGTTTCTCTTAGAGTTGTAGATCCCTGTAAGGGAGAATATGCCCTGTCAGATTTTCATAGGCTTTCACACTGTCAAAGAAATTTCTATTCTAAGCTCACAGAACACTTCTCCTCTTCACTGCTGCAGAAAAAGATAAGTATCATGAACATAGTTTAACGAGACTTCTGCCTTTCCAGGGTAACATACATTTAAAGAAACTGTGATAAAGTTGTCCTTTACTGCAATAAGTTCCACCTTTTGAAGAGCTGCTATTTTCATGAAAAAAGTGCTAGGAAGCTAGCAAAAAGAGGTTACCCTTTTTGGGTTTTTTTTTTTTTTGGAAAAGACAAACCTTTTTTAGAGAAAGAACTTCTCTTCTACTTCCAGTTACCAGAAAAAGAATCCCAAACAAACTAAACTTTGGAATGACCATTGCCAAGCACCTGTGGCCATTAACCTTCCCCTGTATATTCCTGCTTATGTGATCTGCCATTCAGATACTTATCTTCAGCTCAGTCTCTAAAGGACCCTTTGTCTAGGTGTCTGAAATCAGCTAAGCGTAATTTTTATGTGTGGTGATTTTTTTCTTCCAAGTCTGACAGTGAGAAGGCACTTCAACAATAAGTAAATTCCATTATCATCCTAATTCTGTAAATCACTGAAGAATGTGCTTAGTGTTCTGTGTCTTGTGGACTTCACATATCAGATACCCAGCCAATGTAAATTAGCATAATTTCGCTCATAACTGAAATCACTTTGATTTACACCAGCTTTAGAATTGACTTAGCCTCAGTTTCAAGAGCTGAAGGTGGTTCCTGAAGAGTCTTATATTTATTTCTTCTAAAGTGTAAGAGTTCAGTACTCTTTGATCAAGTTCTTTTAGATACTCCATGTGTGAATGGCTAATGTTTATATCAAATTTACTTATTTGAAGACAATTGATGTTACAAGGGATTTCTGATTTAGCAGAGTGATACGTAATATGCTGAAAACGCAACATGAATGTAATTTATGCTTAGCAAAATATAGCAATTACAATAAGTAATTCAATCACAATGCCAGTGTGATTCTCATTATCAGTCTCCGTAATATGCTTAATGAAGTGAGGTTTATATCTTGTATAAACTCATTTTTCATTTTTTCCTGTACTTTGAAGTTTTCATGTATCTTCATATATAGGAAGGTGAAGCACTTGCACCAGTTGAATCTTTGAATTCAGCAACTTCCTAGATTTTATGTTTAGTTTTTTCCCCAAGTCATTATATTAACGGTCATAGATTATTTAAACCCAGAAAGAAATGTTAGATTTCGTACTTTCAGAGGACAGAAACATGAGGCTATGTCTCAGCCCATTACAGAAAGACTGTGTAAGCATAGCACCAGCAAAGAGTTAAACACAGATGAGCATGATGAAGCTAAAACAGATCAAAAGATCTGCACATCATTATGTGTACAAAAAGAAAAAATATTTTCAAAGCAACCCCTTTCATTGTTTTAGAGTACTTACTGCTTTATCTGAGTGACTTTCAGGCGCTCATTTTTCAGGCAGTGTACATAAACTGAGGATTGCATGAGCAGGCACCTGATGTGTATGAGGCAAGTCAAAGCATTCCAGTGATCCAGCAGAAATCCAGGGATTGTGCTGTTACTTCTGGTGAATTCCTACTATATAAATATTTTCCTATCTCTGGACTGGAAGATACTCTTCCAAAAAACACGAATCTTTAAGTGGTAATGGTGAGTTATGGTGACAACACATATGGGATGTGATGCAAGTCCTTAGTGTGATCCTGTCATCCAGAGACTACTCAATCACACAGGTGGAAAAATAAAGTCTTCTTTCAAGATTTAATTTGTTTAAATTCAGGTTCAAGCCAGTTGATCCTGTTTTTCAGACTGGAAGACTGAAACTTATTGCTATCTGACCTCTCACTCTGGATGTCCAAGTACTCACAAACAGTGGCCAAGTCACATACTCAGTTTTCATGTAGATGAGTGCTGACCTCTTTCCTGTGTTTTCTTGCTATTTACTGAGGCGTGCCTGCCTGGTTGAGTTTTTATCATTTCAATCAGTGTCAAGTCTGTAAAGTTTAAAATATTTTATCTGCTTATAGCTCTGAGAACAATTATTTGTGTTAGTTCCAAATACTTGTTGAGGTACCAAATAGCTCCCTGGGCATGGAGCAGTTGGAGCTCCACATTGGTGTCCATCAGGGCAGGGTCTGGCAGCACTCATCCCATTTCCCCAGCCACAGGCAGGGCAGCCAGGGACCACCTCCATAGGGATGGGTACAGGCTGAGGCCAGGCTGTGAGCCCACAGACTCAGCAGTGTCTATGACATGGCAGGGCAGGACAGTGAAGAGCTGGAGACCAGCCCTGCTCTGGAGTTGCTGGAGCAGGGTCTGATGGCCCCAGGGGACTGACATGGGATCCTGGGCCATGGGCAGGGTACAGGGAGGTTGCTGGGGGCCTGGGCAGGTACAGTGAGTCCTGTGAATGCCCTCAGGGCCTTCACAATCCTTTTTCTAAGCCACTGCTTTCCTAGCCACTTAATTTTTAAGTACAATGTTAATTGTTAGTTCCCAAGTATATTAGCTTTTATTTGTACTATTAAAATATGTCTTGTTCAATAGGGCCTTTGATATCAATGATCCACATCATTCAGAAAAACTGTTATGTCCTTAGTATTTATTATTCCATCAATCTCTGCGTCATCTGTAAACTTCACTAATAAAAACACCTACTTATTCAGTAAACTACTGGTAAAATGCACAGAAATTGTGTTGGGTTTACAAACCCTCTCTGCAGGACCATGACAGGTGCTGAGTTAGTAGGCCAGCACTAACAGCAAGAGAAGTATGGGGAGAAAAGAAAACCTTTCTCCTTTCTTTTGTGTTTCCAGTTAGATATTGTGCTGTGTTCACAGGGAGTGGAGTTGTTTGGCCACAGATTCCTCTGTCAGCTGTTGGAGTGTTTAAGGGCATGGGACCCATTGTGTTAAATGGAGACTGAAAGCAAGGTGCTCAGTACTTGTAATGTGGGGTGGTGCCGAGGCATGGCTGTGTTTGAGGCAGTGCAATGCATCAAAACCGGTGAGCTTGTGGGAGTGGCAAAGAGATGATGATGATGATGATGATGATGATGATGATGATGATGAAACAGTGTCAAGGACATCGCTCTGCAAATTGACAGATCTGGATGACTCTACTTGCAAGGTCAAATTGTGGTATGCTTTAACCGTTCTGTGTAATGATGTAGGAGAATTTATTTTTTTAATCGTTAGCTAGAAAGTTTTATTATATTTTGTGAACTCCTCTGTCACATGCCTAGCACCTGCTCACTGCAAGTCAGTCTGTTTCCAGCACTTTGTAAAACCTATATAGGGGTTTTGAAGGAGGATAGGATTTCCTTTTTTTAGTTTTTTAAGCTATTAAAGCTGCTTTAAACTACTGGCCTTATTTGATAAGAAGTCCTGCTGTCACATGTTTTTGGCTTTTCTAAATCAAATAGAACACAGAGATGAGCTGTACTTGGGGACTGAAAGAACAAACAGTTCGTCTTGTGAACTGAAATGTCTGCTATGAAAATATGAGCATCTTCAAGACACAATAAAGTGCTAGGAGTAGTGGAGCATTAAAATGGATGTGAGTTTATATAACTGTTTGCCTCTGTTTTTTTCTATTCTGTTTCTTTGAAGATAGATAGGAAAGTAAGCACATAAAAGTGGGCTAAATTAATGAAAACATTCGGAGTTGAGTATCTGCATTTCTATTCATGTGTCATTGGGATGGAAAGCTTTATTTAAGTGCACCTTTGTCTCTTACCTAGACAAGTAGGATAAGTCTAATGAGTGTGAGCAGACATTGCTTGTATCTGTATAAACCCTCTCAATGACTTTTGTCAGGCAGAAAAATAATGATAAAAAGGAAAGAAGATTAGCCTTTGACAGTTACAATTTTCTATAAAGACTTAATAGTCATTGATGGTGTTTAATGTGTAACGTAGTGGATAACATTTACCTTTATGATGGAACTTCATAAGGAAGCAAAAGCATTGGCTTAGTGGGTATTAGCTGTAGTTGGACATTATGTGCTACAGAAATCCCAGCAGAGCCTGCTATTCGAAGAGTTCATTGTTATTCAGTTTGTTAACATGACAATGATCAAAGATATGCAGGCTAAACCACTCATTTATTCTAATTAAAATAACTGTTTCAATCTGTTATAGGTTTTATCCTTATAGTGTGTATATCTGGCAAAAGAGTAATTGGTAACCTTAAAATGTTACAGCGAATGGCATAGTGCATTCTGTCTCCAGGAGCGCTGTGATTTGATGCAGAAGGACCAGTGTTTAAAGAGCAGTCCATTTTTTGATTCTCAGTTATCATAAAAGCATTGGTCATTTACTGAGGGATGGGCTCCTGGCAGCCCTCCAGGTAGCTTAATACTTTATTTCGTATTACAGTTGAAAATGTGACAATAAGAAAAAGCAGACTGATGTATGCCTACTTTAGGCTTTCTTTCATTTCAGAAAAGCATGCGAAAGCTGGCTTTATGATAGTCCTACTGATTTATTCAAATCAAAAACAACTCTGTTAGTTGGAGAAGTTGGTAGGTGGAGTTTACTGAGTTACTAAGCCTTCTTTGCTTTGGTTTTTACTGCTAAGACCAGCCTTCAGGAATCTTAGATCCTGGAGGCAAGAGAGAAAGTCTGGAGAAAGACAGACTTTCTCGTGGTTGAGGAGGATTGGGTTAGAGACCACGTAGGCAAACTTGACACCCACAAATCCATGGGCCACGATGAGATGCACCCACGAGTGCTGAGGGAGATGGCAGATGTTATTGCTAAACCACTCTCCATCATCTTTGAAAGGAAGGCCAGTGGTGTCCTGGGATGCAATAGGAAGAGTCTGGCCAGCACATCAGGGGAGGTGATCCTGCCCCTCTTTCAGCCCTGGTGAGGCCACATTTGGAGTACTGTGTCCAGTTCTGGGCTCCCCAGTTCAAGAAAGACAAGGAACTACTAGAGCAAGTCCAGAGGACGGCTAAGAGTTAGGGGACTGGGAAATCTCTCTATTGAGGTAAGATTGAGAGATCTAGAACCATTTAGGCTGGACAAGACAAGACTGAGATGTATTGATGATGATCTCGTCAATACATACAAATATTTTAAGGGCAGGTGTCAAGAGGATGGGTCAAGAGTCAGTCTTCTCAACCTTCAAGATTGAGAAGATTGACTCTTCTCAATTCTTCCTAACAAAAGGACAAGGGCCAATGAGCACAAACTGAAACAAGAAGCTCCATTCAAATATAAGGGAAAACTTCTTTAATGTGAGGGTGACAGAGCACTGGAACAGCCTGCCCTGTGACGTTGTGGAGTCTCCTTCCCTGGAGATATTCACAGCCCCCTTGGACGCAATCCTCTGCAACCTGATCTGGGTTAGCCTGCTTTAGCAGTGAGATTGGACTAGTTATCCAATCCAGCTAGGATCTCTGGATGTCCTTTCCAACTCCAACCATTCTGAGATTCTGTGATTCTGCATATTGATTCTTGGTACATTTTATTTCCTGTGTGTCATGTCCTGCAAATTAGTTGTATTTAATTTAAATTACCTGACCTTTTAGAATTGCAAAATAATTGTCTTACAGTCAGAGAGGGGCTGGCACTGAACTGATCAGCTTGGTCAGCAGTTTGAACATCATCAAAATATTCAGCCAACTGCTTCAAAATAAAGAACTGATGAATGTGCATATTCTTTTCCATTTTATATCAGCTCTTACACTGCTCTCATCTCAGAACCAACCTCAGAAGCTGTAATTAGGTTTGAGAATGATAAGTGATACAGTCTGCCTTCTTTAAGAATCTAAATTAAGTTGTATTATTTAAGTTTTGCACTGGTAAATGTTCTGATCTTAAATCTTTACCTTCGGTTGGGCAAGACTACTGTTTTATCTTCTGTATCCAAATGACAGTTACTGCATGGTGAGAAGGATGAGATATGGTGGTGATTCTTTCACCTGAAAGTAGCAACTGAAACTACCACCACCATTGTGAAAGTTTTCTAGTTTTCTTGCTTTCACTACACAGGAACCAGACCCAGTGTCCTCAGAGAGTCAATGTTACTCTTTCCAACTGGGAGTGAAAGCAGCACTAGTACAGTGTTTATGATCATAGTGCTGGTTCACACCTGAGCCCGCGTCTCACCTAGGTGGGTGCATGCATTACTTAGGAAGTGCAGCTGGACATCAAGGCTCAGCTGGGAATTCATACTTTTAAGTGCTATCTCAGTGCATGAAGCAAAGGAGGATATACTTGGGCTCTGGACTCAGTTGTGAAGCAGCATTACAAGATGAGGTAGCTACAAGCAGATTTCTGACTGCTGCTGCCTGTAACCTGATCTGTCTACTTGATGTTTTGGAACTCAGGAGACTTTTCTTCAAGCCTGAGAACCTGAGTTAATATCATGACATGACATCTATAGTCTGGAATTAAAATGTTTGGTTGGTGGATTGGGGTGCAGACTTGTGAAAAATACTAAACCATGGCCCATTTCCTGTCCCTGGCTGCATCTGAGAACCAGACATGAATAATAGTCATAACTGCAATATTTTAATAGTCATAATTGCAATTGTGATAGCTGTCTAAAATAAAAGTGTCCCAGTGAGTGAGTTGCTTTATTGATCTATGTTAATGCACTTTTTTCCTTTTTTTTTCTTTATTTTTTCTTTTTTAACAAAGAGTTGATATTTCTTTCTCTTTTTATCAAGAAGAAAATGCTCGTTGATAAGTTACTGTTCTGTGGAGATTATGTGTCTTTCCTCAAAATAGATTGTCTAAATACCAGACTACATTTACACATCTAAAAAATCAAGGTCAAAGCAGCTGCTTGCTGTATTTGTAGTAATAACCTATATTTCCCTTTATTTCTGAAATCCCAATTATTTTTCATTTATCCCTTCCCTGGTCTCTCAAACCCCACATGGTTTTATAATCACCCTGAGTGAATACTTACTTTTCTTAAGAGCAAAGTATAAATAATACTTGTATTACATATATGAAGTGCCACTGAGGACTGACTAATTATATAAAACTCAGATTTACTTCAATGGCAGAGATAAGATCAGTTCCTTATTTTAGCCAATATTGTGAAATAAGAAAGATTTCCTTTGTGACAGAGACTGTTGTTCCTCAAACATTATCTCTCGGTCCATATTCCTGCATAGAACATAGCTGTGAAATAGAATTTATATTCAATTCCCTCCTGCAGTGGCTTACCTTTCTCTTGTAGTTTTGTCACAACAGGTGGTGGAAAAAAACCCAACCAAATAAATATTCAAAGACAAGAAAAGCCCGAAGACCTGAAAATAAGCCAGAATAAAAACATAGCAATGTTATTTATTTTTACAGTATACTGTGATATAAATAAACAGTAAGAATGAAAGATGGGAATAGAAACAATATATTAAGTAAGGACAAGAACACTTTAAAAACACTGCTTCTTTCTCTGAGAAGCAAATCAGTCTTACTTTTCCCTGACTTTTTCATCTTTTCCCTTTCTTCTCATCCTCCTTCACCACACAAGCTTTCCACCCCATCAGTTAGGCAAACAGCTGAATCAGCTGTTGATGGAGATGAACATTAAGTGAGAGATAAAACTTTAGCAGTGAGCAGGAGCTCACTGGTTGGGCATTGAGAGATAAGTAGATAGAAATAGAATAGCAATCTCTTAAAATGATAATGAGAGAGAAAGTGTTTATAAGTCATGAAATGATAACTGGGAGATGCTTATGGTTTTACTGCTCCTGATGACAGCTTGGAACATATTATGTCAAAGCACCTCAGAACTGTCCAGACTGAGGTCTTGCTTTAGCAGTTTGTCTACGTTATTTTGCACTATTACTCTTAAGACATAAAATTAGCCACCCAGCTGTCAAAGAGAAAGGAGCAATGTAATCAGAGAAAATTATCAACTCTGTTTTCCTTATATCATTGACTTGCCACTACTCAATCATCACCCTATCTCCGTTAAGCATATGAGGAACTTAGGCTCATATTTTTATATTCTAACTAGTAAAGAGTGTAGGTCAATGCAAATAAATTCTCAAAGGGTACAGTGTTCATATTGTGTACATTTTATTCTGGACTGGTTTCATTTTCGTATTTTAGATTAAATGCATTTTAGTGGTTGCAGTGCATTGGAAATATTTCTGTGGTAATAAGTGAAGTGGCCCCATAGAAGCAGGTGCATGGAGTGGAACAGGTGGTGTTGAGGACTCTGTCCTCACTGAACATGTTTTGGGGTGTGTATGTGTGACCTTGAGAGTAGCTCTGGCTTGATCCGGTGGACTGAGTACCCATTACTGGTGTCTTAATCCAAGAAAAGCTCTGTCTGTGTGCTCTAGTAATTCTCTGTGCTGTGAGGCAAAGGGCAGTAAATGGGAAATTCAAGAGATTCCCTTCAAAAATGCACTTAATATCAAAAGTAAAATGCTAGTGTAGATGCTCCTTACTTAAAATACCTAATTAGGCTATGTGAATGCATACTTAATAATTGAATCTCGACTAATACTGAAAACTATTTAATAAATAGACCTATTAATACCAGTAATGAGACTGCTTCACAGTGAAGTGCTACCCAGTATGAGTAAGAACATGAAAATCTTTCTTAAAGTAGTAAATTTTAAACAGTGTTCAGAACCCATAATTGACGGACTCATTTGCAGACCAGAATTAATATATGAGATTTTGTCATACTAAAACCAGCAAAAAACTTAAGCTGTTTCAGTGTGTTCTTTATGGCTTTTATTCATAGATTCATGGATTGTCTGTACTGTAATTTTTTACTTACCTACAGTTAATACAAACTTTAGAAAAAAACAGGCATCCCAATATTAAACATTTATGGAAAAGACTGGTTACTGAAAGCTGTTAATATAGTGGTGATTAAAGAGCACTTTAAAGGTATGTTCTCCAAAGCAGAATGTTTAGGATGTCTAAGCTTAAAGGAAGTGGCCAGTGGCAAATAAAAGATTTGTCTTATAACAGTATTTCTAAAGTCACTAGTCAATGCCAAGCAAGGTTGACAAGAATAATAATATATAATTCCTTTTTAAAAAATAACTCCAAAACTCAGGTGTTTAATTATTGATCCAAGTAATATTTTGCTTTTAAACTCATCTGGGGGCTAAGAGCCATTAGTTAAAGCATCTGACAGGAACTCTTCCTAAAGGATTAATGAAATGAACTCTTCAGCAGTTTGTGAAAAAGGAATTTTACACTAGTAGATTAAAGAAAACAGACATGTAAAGCATACTGAGTCACTTAGAAAGAATAATAATTACACTAAGGTTTCTTCCATTCCTCCTTTCCCTGTACACTGCTTCCGAGTGGTAAGTGGTCCATTGGTCGAATCCAAATGGTAATTAATGTTGCATGTGAAAAAAAAATAATTTTCAGGCTGAGTTTGCTACCTTTATTCATACTTTGTTACTTCACTACCCAACATATCTGTATCTATTATATATATAGATAATATTATATAAATGTGTGTGTGTGCAAAAATAATTAATATTGATTAATAAGATATTCCTCATTCTAAGGAAAAATATCATAATTATGGACCTGTTTGTTAATCTCTTTCTCTTCTTCTGACTGTTAAGACATTCATGAATTTTTTGTACAGAAATATTTCACAGTGTCTGAGAGGTATGTGTAAGGTATTAAAGTTCTGTTATGGCTGTTTCTGTTTGAAATCTCTACCTTTTCCCCTGTTCTGTAAAGTCAGCATAGAAGTTTTAAAAAATTAGATACCCTAAATGCTTTTTGAAAATCTATTCTTGTGCCTGTCTGTATTTCTTGAAGCCTAATACCTTTAAAAACTGAGTCCAAAGTGACTTCGCCAAGACATTACTGGAAGAGAAAGGACCTTAATGCAGATCGTAGATTTATGCCCCACCCTTTAGATCATTTCCTTACCCTTTCAGTCTTTCTGTGGTCACAATTCTTATAAATGTCAGTTTGAGCAAAATTACTAGTGTTGGAGTTACGAGCCAAGAGTGGGGAAAGGCTGACTTAGATAAATTTTATTTTGCACTCTTGCAAGCCAATTTTCAATAATCCACTTTATGGCACTCTACACCCTGTTGAATTGTGGGATAAAAAAGTGCAACTGACATAATTCACCACCTTGTATCTAAAGGCAGACTCTCATTTGGAGAGAGGTGAAGTAGAAAGTCAAAATTAAATTGGTTTGGTTTATTTCAAGCCTCAGGAGCTGTAATGACATATGCCATTTCACCTAAACAGGTATTTTTAGTGTTTCATATAGAATCAAAAAGCATGCATTGCAGTTCCTATCTATTGCAGAATTAAATAGACGTTTTCACTTGGGTATACTCCAGGAGTGAAATTATGGCCCCATTCAATCTGATGGAACTTTCTGCGATTGACTTCAAGAGGGACTAGGACTTCACCCCAGGAGTGTACTTTCAGGCTAGCTAACATCTTTTTTTAATGTACCCCCTACACAGCCTATTAAATATTCTTGTCATTACAGAATACAGAAGAGCCCATTTTCCAATTTGTCTCGCTCTGACGAGCACTGTTTCATAGAGCTCCTCTCAACCCCTGTTGTTTCCTACTTACTAGTTAGAGCATGAAAAAGCCAGTGGGTCAGAGGTTGCTTTCTCAGTCATCACATATACCTTCTAGCAGCTAACGGAGCATGAAGGCTTCCTAACGGGCAACCTGAATTTAGTTACAGGCTTTTGACATACCTGGTCCATCTTTTTCAAAAGATTTTTGTTATAGGCATGGTTTAGTAAAAAAACCCATGATTTGAAACAGCTGGCCTATGGATGTCATAGGGAGAGAAGGCACCGTGGGAAAGAACAGGAAAAAAGGGTTCCGAGAATCTTCTATGCAACCACAACACAAAATAAAAATTATCCTGTGTTTTAATTACTATATCTTTTGTCACTCCTTTCAAAAGAGCTGCTTTAAATTTGTAGTGCATTTCAATAACCCTGAAAACAGATTACCTTGGTACATGCATAGAAGCACCCCAGAGTCTGTGCATGCTGCCATCTCTGCAACAGTGCTCTGGCTGCTGCTGTTCCACAACACTGCCTACAGCTAAATGGAAGACAGAGCTGAAAGAAAAACACATAAAACCGGTTATTTTTACCCAACAATGTTTACTAAGGGATACAGGAGGGCTGGACTTCATCACAGTTACATTTGAGAGGATAAAATATGACAACTGAAAAAACACTGAAGCTAACTGCAAGTTTTTTCTGTGAAGGATCTAATCTGCTAAGACCTAAGATTTTCTTTGCATTTAATGGGAAAACTTAGGAGCCTCACCTGATGCAGTTAGTTTAGTGAATACTTATCTTCTACCTAGATACTTATATTAAAGAAATGTTTTCATTTCTTTGTGTAAATAGAATGAAAATCAAAATCTTAATGATAAATTCAGGATTGCCCAAAATCTGAATTTACTACCTGTTTACTTAATTGCACCTGAAAAAATACATGATCCTCTGTTCATATAATATTCTGATCATACAAAATACATGAAGAGCCATATAAATTTTAAAAAAACCAAAACCCTAATGGATGCAGTCTCACGAGGACACATTTGTTTGCTTGATTTTCACTCAGACATTCAGATATAGAATCCCATGTGATCAAATACCAATAATTAGATTAAATTCTATAGGTTTCCTTTCAAATATACTAATTATCAACACATTTTCAGCTGTTCAAAAATAGTGTAGGTCATAGCTTGAAGGAAGATGAATAGAAAACAATTGCAGGTTTGGAACTCAGAACTTCTATTGTCTTTTAATTTTTTTGTTGTTTTTGTTTTTGTCATTTGCTTTTCAGAACATTAGACATACACTTTTCCTCAAAATCACTCACAATTTTCTCTGATACAACTATGTGCAGGCCTGCACTTTATTTTACTGTTTGTGTAGATTAAAAGGTCTGCTTAGGACTTATCTTCAAAGCATTTTACAAACAAAGCATTCTCCTAACTGTATTCAAGTATGCAATCATTTTTAGAGCCTGAAGTGATTCTTAATTTGGGAAGGTTTAGAGTCTTTTTATGTATAATAGAGATGGTTAATATAAAGCACTAGTATGGGCCTGATCCAACAAGAAGATAAAAAAACCCCTCTATGCCCTGCATATCTAATGCACTCAACAGTTTTTAAGCTGACTTACTCAATATACTGTATCGTTGCTATGGTTACTCTACAGTACACTGTCTCACACATGGCCTATATATATGTAGGTATATATATATGTAAAGGTAAAGACCACTCTATCCTTACATCACAGGACTTCATACAGTTTATCTTTTGGGATGCTCTAATTCACTGATTGAAAGCTTTTTAATGTATATATACGGTATTTATGGAGAAAATAAAAGCCCTTGCTTTCCTTCATTTGTATTCCATAAACATCAGAAACTTCAAATGCTATTACTACTCCACTGTGTGAGTGCTTATAAAACTATATACACTTGACCAAAGGGGAAATAAAAAAAAAAAAAAAAAAAGGATCACAGAAGAAAAATGTTTATATGCCTCTTTTACATCCATCTTGAAAGACAGGTTCATTCAATCAAATATCATGTTAAAAATGTGGTATCTCATTCTTGTTCACTTTTGTTCCCAAAAAAAGTTACCAGAAATGTGGGCTACTGAACTGGGTGTGTGACCGTGTGTTTGTTTGTGATTTTTAAAATCTATTTTATTTCTAGATTTCTATCTAGTAGACTCTGTGTTATACTTTATTTTATAATACAAATCAACCATGTTTATGTTTTGCCTCTAAAAACCAAAATTAGAACAAAAGCTTGTTCTAATTTGGATCTTGTCTGGGAACAAGATCCTGATAAAGTTCAGTCTGAACTTCAAGAACATCATTTTAGCAACTTCAATCCCTTTTGTTTTCATTATATATCACATTTGAGATAAATGTGAAGGGTGAGATAAATTAAAGATAATATCACAATGATTTTCCATCCAAAAGGTAGCAGTTGGATACTTGAACTGAAATACTTTGTTGGCAATAATAACAGGTTGGGCTTTATTGGCTTTTTTGGCTGTATTGGTCTGTTTAGTGTCTATGTAGTTAATTAACTGTTTTTATCATAATTTAAAAGACACAAGACTAATTCCATTGCTGTTGTTGAAGTGAAAGAAAACTGGCTGTGTTGAATATATGGATGGGTGATTATCTCACAGCGCTGAAAGCCAGATGGGACCAGAAAGGCACAGGACAATATTTGTAAGCAATGCAGAGCTATCCTTTTGCACTAAGAGCTAAACCAGGGATTTGCCTCTCCAGTAGGCAGTCATCCATCACCTTCTATAGAGATTCTTTTTGTACATATCCACATTTTCAAGATTTAATGTGAGTGTACAGAATCAGGTAGAAAACAGAATGTAATTAGCCTGTTCTTTGGATATGCAAATTGTAGTCATAGATTTGAAAGGACTTTGAATCATTTCCAACTTGCACTTACCTTTCAGTGCTACAGAAACATATTTGCAATCAGAGCTTAGGCAGGTCTTAGCTGCACGACCTTCTGTAGTAGTTATCATTGGTTTAAATCAAATAAAATTATTTTCTGCAGAGCTGGTTTTATGCATTCTTTGGTTTACCAGTACATTTACTGTGAACTTTCCAGTGTGGCTAACTAACTGGTAGAAGCATTAGTTAATGGGATAAAAACAGTGAAGGAATCAGTTTAAAAATCAGCAGTCTCTCAGGGACTTGGATATCATCCTACTTAAAAACATCTTTAGTGTGAATTCTTGAGAGATTTCTATTGGTGGTTAAAACTGCAGCCAATCAATTTCTCAATCTAAAAGCATTTCTCATACACCTTAAGTGCACAAAAGGGAAGAGCAAGTGTTTCCATCCATCCCTAGCTCTTTCCAAAGCTAGATTACCTCTGTTGTCCCTTAAAAACCTCTGCAATCATTACAATGAAGAAATGGCAAGTAATGAGGCATGTGAACCATGAAGAGTAGGATACTCAGCCTTTCCAGGGAGAAATTCAACTCCCAGTTTGAGAAATTAGAATATGCTTGGAGCCCTACAAATTTTTTTAGTAGGTTGTGGAACAGTAACTGCAAAAGAATAATTGAATATTCTTATAAAGATTGTAGTCACTTTCTACTTAATCAAAATGGTTCATCTACCTTTTTTCCTCTATTGCATTGCCACCTGTCTCTCTAATACGAATATTCAAACAATGAAATGGAAACAGGGTGACTAGATTTTGGGTCATGCCAAATGAGGTGTTTTTTCCCATCTTTATTGTGGGAGAAGAGATGTCACTCATCTTTGTCTGGTTTTCCCAGGGTAAAAATGAATGTACTGACAAAACTACAGAGAATTACAAATGAAAAGATAAGAATCATTATTACTTTAAAAGTAGTTTTTTTGTAGTATCTTTGTTGCAAGTTGAAATATAAAGATATCACTGTTTTAAGGATAGGGTGATAGCCTCATACATATGGCATTCAAAATATGCTTATAGGTTTTATTTTTTTAATGATGTTTCTGGAAAATATTTAGCACTGCACATGGACTAAATTGCGTGGGTTAAACATAACCAATTCTAACATTATGATTACAGTGTTCAAGTCCGAAGCCAAAAATGTAGCTCTGTTTCTCCTTTTGAAACTAGGATTCAAAAGAGGAATAATTTAAAAAATACTTCTTTTTCCATATCCAGGTGTATAGGAATATGTTGAGGAAGAGTGACCAATGTTTGCTGTTCTAACATTTGAAGTAGTTTCAATTGTATAAATATGTTGTATATGCTGACCTAATCCACCCTAAATATCATGTGTTACTCTGGATATGTCATTAAAACATTTTTAGGATCTGAGCATTAGCCTTTACTTGTCATCAATCTCCTGTCATCTACTCCCCTAAGATTACGTCTCATCAACCCAGTGCTGAGTTTAGATACCTTTATACCTCTGAGTGACTATGCCAGTATCTCTGGCCATGTATGTTACAGGGTGAAGAGCTGGCTTTATGTCACCATCTTTACTTCCTAGTGGGCATCCACTATTTCTGACCACATTGTTTCCTATAGTACAGCTGTGGCAAAGTCTGAAAGCACCTCCATAGTACTCAGGAGTTACTGTACAGCCTGGGCTGTTCTGTGCTTGGCTGTGCTTGGCTCTGGTCGTTCTTGGTCAACACAATTACAGAAATGTGCTAACACGCTCAGGATGGTAAGGAACTTGGGCTATGGACATTTCTGAACATACCCTTGAACGTTTCTTATGTAAGTAGTGGGGAGATCTAGCCCTAGAAGTTGGCATGTATGCTCATCAAACTCTTGACAGTCATCATATGTCTTAGTTCCTCTTCCACAATGCTGTATAATGAAGAAAGGTAAGGTAATCAATGTTTAGAATTGCAACAAAAATCACAGATGGGCCTTTCTGCTACTTTCACCTAAAATTGTGGGTAAAACACTTTCTGGCTTATCTGCTTTGTCTAAAATGTGGTTTGGTTCAGGCTGAGCATCTGCAGTAGACAAGGACAACAGTGAGAGGAAGCAAAAGTGATAACCAAGGACATTCTGTCTATTATTATATTATACTGAACTGTCAGGAAAAATTAAATCAAAAGGTTGTCTGATCTCAGAGGAGAATCACAGAGAACTTTAGCTAACATATACGCTATTCTGACTTATTTTTTACTTTAATCAACTTTTTTTTCTGTGCTCTCAATTTTCACTGTTTTTCAGGACTGACAAATGGGCAAACATGACAGATACAATTTCAAACATTGAAAGGTGGGCTAAAATCTTTTCAGAATGTTATTAGGCACCATATTTTGTTCAACATTGGTTTAACTGCCTCATGAAGTTCAACAAGGGCAAATACAAGGTACCATATGTGAGTCAGGGCAATCCCAAGCACAAATTCAGGCTGGGCAGAGAAGGGATTAAGAGCAGTCCTGAGGAGAAGGACTTGGGGATGTTGGAGGATGAAAAGCTTGACGTGACCTATCAGTGTGAGCTTGCAGCCCAGAATGACATATTAAGTCAGAAGTGTGGCCGGCATGTCAAGGGAGGTGATTCTGCCCCTCTAATCCACTCTTGTGAGACGCCACCAGAAGGGCTGCATGCAGTTCCGGGGCCCCCAGCGTAAGAAAGACCTTGATTTCTTGGAGTGAGTCCAGAAGATGGCCAAAAAGGTGATCAGAGGGCTCAAACACCTTTTCTATGAAGACAGGCTGAGAGAGGTGAGGTCGTTCACCCTGGAGAATAGAAGGCTCCAGGGAGACCTTACTGCAGCCTCCCAGTACCTAATGGGGTAGAAGAAGAAAGCTGGAGAGGGCATATGGTGATAGGACAAGGGGCAAGGGGCAATGTCTTTTAACTGAAAGATTAGCTATAAGAAAAAAAAATTTTTACTGTGAAGGTGGTGAGACACTAGAACAGGTTGTGCAGCGAAGTTGTGGATGCCCCATCCCTGGAAGTGTTCAAGACCAGGTTGGGTGGGTCACTGAGTAGCCTGGTCTATTGGATGGTGTCCCTGCCCATGGCAGGGGGAGCCGGAATGAGATGATCTTTAAGGTCCTCTCCAACGCAAACTATTCCATGGTTCTGTGATGATTCATTCTATGCTATAACATCTGAACTATTGTCACAGCACAAATATTAGTGAGGGCATGTTCCAGTACAGAATGCTAGTGTGAATTCTTAAATGCTGCATTAATCCAGTAAAAAATAGAAAATACACCTTGGTTAGTATTAGGCATTCAGATAGTCTTTCAATAAAATGTAGACATAGCTAAGTGCTATCAGTCATTGCTGTAGAACTTCAGAAAGTCAAAATTTGATAAAGAGTAAACACCTATCTAGAAAGTGATATACAGTGAAGCTTTTTTAGGTTGAGTAGTGTCAGCAAAGATGCCCTCTTCAAAGTCAGGAAATTTTAAATGGCTGCTCCAGGATGGAAGAGATGGCATTTAAAACGTACATGGCTGCTCTCTGAGTTTTATGTGACCCTTCTGTGTCTTAAATAACATTGCTATGTCTCCTGACTGGTACCATCCTCATTCTGCATTCTCAGTAATGTTGCAGTATTATTATGTACTTTGCTGATGTCCGATTGCAAAAAACTATTGCTAATCGGCTTACTCAAGCTTCCATATATAACTTTTAAAGAGCTTATGAAGGTAACCCATTGAGATTAAGGAGGCATAAGGCCTGTTGTTTTCAGGTACCTGACAGGGAGATGGAAATGAACCCACCCGCCCATACAGTGCAGCAAAAGTAGAGCAGCTTTCTATCAGTCATTCTCATTTATCTTTAGTGTGTCAGATTCAGCACTTTATCATCAAACTCACTGTGTTATCACTGCAGAGCACTGTAACAGGGATAACCCAAAAACTGAGTTGCAAGAGGTTCAGAGGTTTAATATTTGGTTCAATATGTAGCAGCATGTTTTTTCCCATAGTGATTTAAGGTTGTCCTTTACCCATCTGTCATAGGTTAGCAAGCATAGTCCCGGAAGGGACGTCCTTGCTAAGGGGTGCTTACAGTTTCCTCTGGGAACTGATAGAACCTATCAGCTGGCCAGTTTGAATATGGACAATTCTCTAAGCCACTTAAAGTTGTGATCACCTCTGTTATCCACATTTAAGAATAGGCAAACTCCCCCTCCAAGCTCTCTCTCGTTTCCGGCGCTGGGACAGGTGGCTGCGGGCCCCGTGTGGGGGCCAGCGGGCCACGGCCATCCTGAAGCCATGGACCTGTTCCAGCCATGGAACCCCCCCACTGCCTTGCCGTGGGCAGCCGGAGCGGCGTTGCCATATGGGGGGTGGAGTGTTCAACTCGTGAGCAGAAGCACCTGCGCTGAGATAGGCAGATGCTGACGCAGCTGTAATTTCATGAGAAGTTTGGACAGGGAGAGATGGACCAGATGAGGACTTTTTGCTCCAAATGGGAAAGGAGAAAACCTCAGTCCGTAGAGATGAACCAGATGAGGACTTTTGCTCCAAATGGGAAAGGAGAAAACCTCAGTCCCTAGAGATGAACCAGATGAGGACTTTTGCTCCAAACGGGAAAGGAGAAAACCTCAGTCCCTAGAGATGAACCAGATGAGGACTTTTGCTCCAAATGGGAAAGGAGAAAACCTCAGTTCCTAGAGATGCTCCCAGAGATAGTCCTAAAGATGAAGATGATGAAGACCCTTTGCTCCCAGGGAAGGAGAAGGGCCTCTGTTTTTGTTTCTGAACAGCTCAACCTTAAAATTGTACCCCAAAAAACTTCAAGAGTGGACCCTCGAAAGCAGTTGCGGGAAAAGCTGCAAGTCGGGGGAAAGGACTCACACGCAGGCAGAGAGACTCCTCTTCCTAAATGGACTGAACAATATTTGGAAGTGGGCGGCTGTCTCGTTGTGATAATGTTTTCATAGCATGAGCAAGAAGAGACTTCTCTTTCTAAATGGACTGAACAAGGTTATTATGGAAGTGGTAAACAGACTGAACATCTTAAGGGTTGTCTTTTCACATTGTCAGTGGGAGAAGGGAGGAAGGTGGGGGGAGGAGGAGAGTTCTGAAGGTGGTATAATTTTTTTTTTCTTCTTTTAGGTCTGTTAATAAACTTCTTTATATTCTTTCAAGTTTGGTGCCTGTTTTGCATTTCTCCTAATTCTTATCTCACAGCAGATAAACAGTAATGAGTATTTTGGACCAAACCACTACACTAAATTGGTGTTTCTGCCCGGTTACAAACCGAACCCACGACACCATCTTAGAAAAGACTATTCACATAGTAATAAGTATTTAGGAAACAAATGGGACATTAAAAAGATTATCAGTGTTTCCTTTAGAAATACTGAAGGTGAGCGAGGAGAAAACAAAATCCTCTTCTGAAAATCAGAGTTTCCACAATGATTATAAAAATATTGCAAAAGAACCAGTTAGTATATTTCAAATATTTCAGTAAACATGTTTGATACTTTTCACCCAGTATAAACTCTTTTGGATTACAGTGCAAGAAAACAGCACTGACATGACACCATTTTACTACATAAAACATGCAACATTCTTTTTTGGGGTTATTATTGAGAGAAGACTGAAAATATTTGTAAATCTTACAAAAAGGTAATGTAAATAAATCATACTTCAATGACACTTGTTACAGTTTAGAACACATACACTTTTCTGGAAACAAATTTCTTAGTGTCTTTATCTTATTCAAAATTGTGCATTTTCTCTGCCAAGGAGTAGTGTTTAGAACACTAATATATTTACTGCATTAATTTTAATTTCCTTGGTGGCAAGATATTTTCTCAGAAAAATGATTTATATATGTAAATATAAAAATATGTCTAGGACTTAATACGACATTGCTGGGCTTTGATCATGTAAATGTATGTAATTGTGTAGATGTCTGTCTACAGTATAATTAAGAAGAAATATTCATTCTCAAAAACTTTTAATTGGAGTATTTGGGGATAAAGAAGGGCTGTTTTGTACAGCATTAAAGTTTTTCAGCACAAATTAGAAATCTAAGCATTTCCCCCACACAAATGTAGTTTTTTGGTGGCACTAATATATTGCATTGACTCCCTGTGTTGTTTCTGTGTTTCTGGCTTATATATATGTAGTCAGGCTAACTGAAGTGCCAGCCATGTCAGCACAAAGCTCAGAACAAACTCATTTACCTTCTTCTTTTGAGTGTCCTTCCTCTGTCTATCCAATTAACACCAGAGCAAAACATAATTTTTCCTCCTACCCATGAGGCATATGAATGCATCAGAGTAGGTTACTCCTGTCTTTCCTGTCATCTCAGCTTTGAGGTGCAGACAGTGACATTCAGGTGTTCTGAAATGTTGCCAGAAATTTTGGTTTGAAAGGCCAAATGAACTGAATTTGAGCTATGTTGAGAAAGTAGTTATTAAAAAGAGGTAAGAGGGAGGAGTAATCTCCTTTCTAGCACACAGATATGTGGTATAGTGTCCACTGAATGTGCCTGTCTGTCTATTCACCTTGTAGTAGTGGTTGGTGAAAATTTTCCAAGTTAAACGTCTTTGTTGCAACGACTGTAATAGTACCTGTATCATCTATTAGGTGTCAAAATGTGACGTGTGTTTTGCTGTGTTAAGGGGAAAGGAAATTGTATTTGCTTTACATAAGGAAGTTCTTTAGACTAGAAAATTTAAACTTTTTTAAGAGAACTTAAGGAAACATAGCTAGCATGATTGAAGTTATAATTCCTGAGTATCTCCAGCTCATCCATGCATGTTGATTAAGCCTAAGGAGACAATAAAACGTGGCTGCATGAAAGTAATGTTTGATGTCCGATTGTTTCTAAGATATCATGAAAGGAAGATTATTTTTTCTCTGTGGATTTTTTGTTGTTATATAAATAATTGCCTTCCTCTTTATCTGATCAAATCCAATTACCTCAGATCTCCCAATGCCCAAGAGCTTTTTGCTCTTTGTTTTTAAATATTTCTCTGAATTAAAACATTTTAACTCTTGGGTAAATGTCTCCTCTCCCCTCTACTTTTAACAAATCTTGAAGTTCTGCTGCTGAATTAAAATCTTTAATACAAACCTTTTGAGTCTAAATGTGTTTTATTTCTGGTAGCTAAAGAAACTATAGGTAAGAGATTTCAGTTCCCCTTTTTATCTCTCATGGTATTATCTCCCCTAATGTAACTAGGCTTGTAGCCCCCACTGAGAAGTCTTACCAGTAAAGAAAAGAGAAGCACAGACATCCAAATTTAATTTCCAAGAGTCACTGCAATGTTTTTAATGTTGTATTTTTAAAGGACTGACTGAATAGTTTTTGATTTTGAACAATTTTTTCTCTTTTTCCCCTGTACTAAAAAGAACTCATCAGCTGATCAGCTGTATCCTGCTGATGGTGTCTTGAACTGTGGGCAAGTCCCCAGCAAAGCCCTGTAGCTATGAGAGATGAAGGTAACTGCTGTGGGAGCATCTAGGAAATAATGTCTCACATTAAACATATTAGGCTTGGCAGGTTCTGTAACTATTTAGGCTCAAATTTTCCATTCTGGCTAGTTGTGTCAGGACCATGACTTGAAAAAAGTCCGCCAAAATGGTTCAGCTGTTTCCAGCAGCTAGGCTGCAGAAAAATGTGTTGCTTTTCAAAGCTAAATTGTAAGTGACCTTGAAACTTGGCAGAGGAGTGGCATTTGTGTCATGAATGTTTCTTTTGCTATCCTGTGACAATCCAGGCAAATTTAGCCAAGTTGAAAAAGCACATATGTTCAGTAGATACTTACCAGAAGTTCACTACTGTTACCTCTAAAAAAAGCCACTGAGCATGTTTTCATCTCGTACTGTTCCTATTGCTGTCCAGATGATGAGATGCTCTGCTTAAATACATCAAAAAATGCTTCATTCAGGTCAGAGCTGCAAGGTTGAAACTAATCACACCTGCTGTGATTCTGCTTTGAGCAAAGACTGGCTAGGAACTCAAATGGGAGCAAGGGAATTTATCCTTCACCTGCTTTGTCCCTGTCTCTTTACTCCTCTCCTTCCACAATGCAGCTGAGAAAGCTGTCAAGCAGAGGTACATGGCATTTAAGCAGCCAGAGTGCTGCATTGGTAATAGGAGTTTGGGGAAGGTTTCCCTGGATAAGGAGCAAACGAGAGAGAAGCTGGGGAAGGGGAGCAAGTGAACTGAATTAAACTGGATGAGGAATTATGGGACTCAGAAGTACACAGTTGCGGAGAAGGTGGAAAGAAAGAAGGATATAAAAGAAGAGATGGTTGCTTTAAATAACATGTAATAATGATATCTGACATAAGAAGCTGCAGCCCCAAGACATTTTTCTCCAGAAACTGGTTGCTTTTGGTACAACGTTTCCTCTAAATCACTCCTGCTGTTGTAAAGTTAAACTATATAGCTAGAATTTTCCATTTCCCTTAAGCAGGGTATTGGTTTCTTTGAAGAAATGGTGTATTTCAATCCTTTTCAGTCTGTCAGTATCTGAGGAGTTATTAACTTAGTTTACTTTTTCTCTGCCTTTGACAAATCTGACATGGATTTGTCCCACATCTCCCAGAGGCTTCTGTGCACAATTAGCCATTGGATTCACTGAGTAATTACTTCATTTTTCATGTAAAATGTGCTTGATTTATTGTATACTTGGGAGTGGAAGGCAGAGATAGGTCAACAACAGTTAGAGATTAGCAGAGAGATTCTCTGCTGCTGTGGTAGCAATCAGTCCCTGGGGAAGCTGGCTGTGTGGAAGCAGTGCCACTCAAGCCTTGGCAGTGGTGCACCATTTGACTTTGCCACTCTTCGGTGGAATTAATATGAGTGACTGCCAGGCAGATTTTAATCCCTACCTGGCTACAGAAGCCAGCAGATTGTGGAAATGGTGGAAGTGTTTAAAGAATGTGTTTGTGAAAAAAGCAGATACCTTTTTCTCAGTGGGAGATGTGATCTGTCTTAGAAGCTATCTTCCAGGCAGAGTGGTTTCAGTGTACTGCGGGAAAAATGTAGACTGCCATATCTTTTCAGTCAGGTGTTATTTGTACTCACTGTTCTGGGTTAATGGCTTTTTAAATAGTGGTTTCAAAATAGTTATGCTGTAAAATTATATGGAATAATGTGACTTTTTTTTTCCCTGAAAAAACCAAAAACATGGAGGGGCTTCTTTATGAAGAAACATGAGCTGCTGAAGGTATCTATAGATATAGATATCGATAGATAGATGGTAGATTCTGATAAATAATATCATGAAAATAACCATATAATGAACCCTCAAAAAATTTCAGTTGTTATGGAACTCACTATATTGACTGTATTTTCTTATCAAATGTATCAGTGTTGGTAATGATTATTCCTTTGTTTTTGTCATTAGTTGTTTTATTTTAAAATCTTTCTAAGAGGAGAAGTATAAGGAAAATTGAATGACACTTTTGAATATGAAATTATTTAACCATAGGTACAATTTACAACAAGCAGTAACAACCACTCCTTGTGAAATGATATCGGAATTAATTTTATTTAAAGATAGTGAGGAATTTTATATACAGAAATATGAAAAAAGAGATTGTTTGGTGAATCTCTACTTCTTTTGTATATGAGATCAAACAAGTGATTAAAATAGTACTGCTTAGCCTTAAAATCTATGTGTATTGGATGATGGGTCTTTGCTAAGCTTGTGCTGTCAAGTCTGTCTCTCAGTATTCCTTTTATGAGAAGCTAGTCAGAAATATTAGGTTATGGTGTTAGATACTTAAAAGCTTTCCAACGATAATGAAGATAATTTGTAGCAGGATTTTTTTGTCCTACTTCGGAACACACGTAATTTTTTACTTTTACTCTGCCAATTTAATTTTAATCAATGCCACAATATAAAAAAATCATTGCACTGAGAAGGCTTTTTGCTATCACATGATACTCATGATACACAAAAAGCTTGGTGTGTACATATAAACTCAATATTCCACAAGAGCTCCCTGTAAGCATTAAGAAATGAGACATATGTGTGTACTGATTATAAAGATGCAGTAAGATGATATGATTTTAAAACAGGGAACAGTTCAACACTGTATATTCTAGCATTTAACTAGCTTATACTCCAGCAAGGAAGGGCAGCTTCCTGTCCTGAGGACCATCCCCCTCTCCTCTCCCTGAGAAGTAACCAGTAATTGCAGCATTTGTGTAAGTAAAGAGGATGACCAGCTAAATCTCTCACCAACACCAACTTACAGTACTCTGGGAGTGATTACAAGTTGTACAGGATTCATAGAATTACACAACACAACTCTTAAATAAATTAAATATTTTCTAAAAGTTAGCCAATTCTGGGAAGGAGTTTTGTCAGAAAGGCTTTGTTGAGGGTTGGTGGGTCTGTGCTGGCATGTAGACATGAAGCAGTCCTGTCTTGGACTGAGTAAATCCAGTGCATATCTCAGTCAAATAAGTGTATCTGGCATTTTCAGTGCGTAACTTTATTTTCTTGGTTTTGGTTGTTTTTCTCTAGTAGTATTTTGCAGTATTTTTTCATTTAAGGATTTTTTCATAATTGTCTGTGTTTATAATCTTTATCCCAACAAACAACAAACTTAAAGCTCCTTTTTTTCTTCTTCTTCCCTTTATTCTAACTCCAAACTTTAAAAAGAAAAGGAAAGAAAAAAGACCCCCAAAACCAGATTCCATAAATTCCTGTGACATAAAATACAAAACATATAAGATTTTAAGTGATATCAGTGAGAGTCTATGAGTATAATTTCTGGTATGCTGATGGGGTATGACTGTCTGATTTATGAGCAGAAAATCCAGACAAGTGATTAAAGTGCAAATGTACCCTTTTCTTCTAATCTTATGACTTTTCAAATTTTCCTGTACAGTTGAACAGAAAGACAAAAACTGAATTCCTGTGTTAGTAGTGAAAAAACACCAAAAACTTTTAAAACTCTGAATTGTGAATCATGTGTAGAACAACTTTCTTGGTTATTACTATTGTAAGATTTGAAGAAAGTCCATCAGGAAAAAAAAGTCCCTTAAAATAATATTAAAAATCCTCACTGTTCAACAGTTGTGACTATGTGGTAGAAAAGTTACCAATACCATGACTTTCCCATTTGATTATAGTGGGCATAATCCGTGGTGTCATCCAAGCAATGCAATAACCCTTTTTAAAATATCATTTTTTCCTCATGTTTTTGCTTTCATTCACAAAATGTAAGGTATTGTGTGACTGATATGGAGAGAAGAGAGAAACGAATAAAAAACCAAAAATTCAAATAATAGTGAATATTGTTGGCCGAATCTTTTTGTAGGCTTTTTTCTGGAGGTATTCTGTCTTCAAATCTGTTCTTAACCCTAACCTTAAGGATGTCTTAAATTGATGCTAATTTTTTGGCTGATATTCTGAGTTTTCCCAGTTTGGTCTGATACAGAAATCATTTAGATGCCATTTAGAAATAATTTAGAAACAATGAGAAATCATTCTCTGTTTTATAAAAATAGACTGAATAGTAGCTGATATAAAATACTAATAGTAAATGGATATATAAGAGAAAGTACTGGGTATTTGTAGCTAATATACAGGTTTTGTTTTAGGCAAGTTTTGGACTATATGTTTCTAAGATTCCCTATTCAGTAATTGGTAAAATAAACTTAGTTTTAGTAACTCAGTCTTTTCTTGTAACCTTTTTCAGAAATAAGAAGTAAATAAAAAGAATTGCATGTAAAAAAAAAAAAATTCTCTTGTCTAAAAGGGAATTAAGAAATAAAAAAAACCAAAATCCAAACACACACCTTCCCCCCCCCCAATACTTTAGAGTTTAGTTGTCTTCCATATTTACTATTTCCTCAGTTACATTGTTTGTTTTTATTTCCCCTTTACTTCAATAGAGGTAAGTGCAGCTTAGGGGGAAAGTGAGATGCAGAGTATATCTTTCCTCTCATTTGTGATCTTTGGCCAGCTTTTTGATGGGTAACTTTTCTGATGGTTTATCCATTATTAGTGCACATTAGAGCGGCACCAGAGGACAGTCAATGCTATTGATTGTGAGGCTGTAGTCATGTCAGAGGCCTGATCTTAATCACCCTCTATTCCTTCATGATAAACCTAGTCAAGCTGTATTATTGCTGCAGTACCTGAAAATGGAATAGCCAGACAAATAACTTCTAATTCACCTTTTTCCATCACCAATACAATGTCTCCTGCAGGATAACTGAAGAGATGAATCTAAGATTTTCCCTTTCCTATGTATTTTCTCAGATGGCTTTCTCTGTAGCTGATGTTTTTTTTCAATTATTATTATGCTTGAAACTTGTGTTTCTACTTTTCTCAAACTATTTGTGATTATCTTGAGCTGGAAAGGATGCTATGACCTTCCATTTACACAAAATTTCAGGGGCTAAACTTTCTACAGGGAAGACAGAGCAAGATCCATTCAGTGTCTTAGGGGCTTTAAATGATTATTTTTTCATTTTTCAGTACAGGTTCCTAAATGTTAGAGTCTAATTTTATTCAGTACATCTTGCTGCAGACATTCTGCTCAATGTGGGAAGTTATTCAAATACTTATAGGACCCCAGAGTGAAAATACTGCTATTGCCTGATGATTAGAACAGCTACCCAGGAGATAAATATGCAGCTTTCTGTTTCTCTTGCCATTAATTTTTAATTGTTTGTATGGAGTAAATTGACAGCACCTCCCAGAAATGTTTCTAGCATATCCTTTTGTAAAGAAGAAGCAAAAAGAGTCACATCTGTTCAGGCAAACAAGTAGCGAAACCTGGGTTCTGTGTGTTCTTTTAAGACTGAGCAGTTTCTAACCCTTTTCCTCCTTTTGGCAGTTTTGAAAATGCTGTGATTTATGACTTAATTTAGTCTGGTTTTCTTAAAAGTTTCCCATATAAACACTTAATTTTACATGTTTTTAAGATTTTATATCAAAGAATATGAAATTTATTGAATGTGTCAGTAACAAAGACATACATTGCCTGATTTAGTTTTGTTTCTTTCTTTATTTTGATTTCTACATATTCTGACTTTTATAATCCTATGTAAAATATCAGCATATCTACAATTACTGGGATAACCACTGTTTCAAGGTAAGAAATTTGCCAGCTATTTTCAGGGTTGATTACTCATTTTCAGCATCCATTTAGAAGATTAATCTGTGTAATACTTTTTGTATAGATCACTTTTGATTTGCTAAATATAGCTTTTTATACCTTTTTCTTTAACTGATGTCAAATTGATTAGACACTAATGCCCTTGTATGTCCCTAGACTGTTTTCATCTGAGAAACAGAGGTAAGATAGTCACTTTACAGCCCTCAGAGATTTCCAGCTGAAATGAGTTAATATCTGAAGACTCTACTAAACTGTCCCTACTTTCTATCCACTCTGCTCAGTCATAAGAACTATTAACCTTTGATTAACCTTTGTGTTAACTATATATTTTCAAATTCCTTATAAGCTCCCATGAGAACTGAAGGCTAAATTTCAGCCAATCTTCACAAAGTGTTTAATTTTCAGGCAAGTAAACTAATTTTCAACAATCAGACCGTAAACATTGGGAAAAAAACTAGGTTCATGGGCCATAAATACTCATCATAGCTGTGTGTAAAAATACATCTAATTAAGCCTGTGGATATTAAGTGCATTCATTAAAATATGATTCAGAATTAGCTGAATGGTCTTACTTTACAAGTACTTTCCTTTACAAGGAAAGTAAATGTAGGCTCTGAGCAAGCTTCGCAGCAGTGTAGGCAAATTGAACCTTGCCTCCTCTGAGTAAAGTGACATATAATTTATTTGGTCTTTACTGCAAGTGATGTTGGAATTACATTTTGAAGGTGATGTTCTAGTCAGTCAGGATAAAGTGTACTTCAGCCAATGCATTTAACCAGTCATGTACATTCCTACACAAATTCCTCATTTAGAATTTTGTTACCAAGTCCTTCCTTCTTTATGCTCAACACTTACTTAATTTTTCCTTTTCTTGACAAGTTTCTTTTAGTTTTAGTCTAGGGCTATTCTGATATACTTTGAAAGGCTTTGCTCATTTTATTCACCTCTCCTTTCTCTCCTCTTATTTTTTCTTGTTGACTTGTCTCTCTAGCTATTCCATAAAAAAATCCTAATATTATGCCTTATGCTTCATCTCCTCAAATTAATCTGTTCTGCTACGTTCTTCTCCTAATCTCTTCTTAGCTCACTTGTTTGCTCAGTCTTTTTTTGTCCTTTCCTTTAGCAGTGTCCCTGGTTCTTTTTTCTTTTATCCTTGTGTATCTCGTCTGCGAATTCTCTAGAGACTTGTGGCTGATCTGCCCTTCAGAGCTGACCATTTGTAGACAGAGATGATGAATGGGACAGAGGGCTGGCAAGGAAGTGCCAATTAGAGAAGCACAGCGCTTGCTGTTCTTGTGGAAACTACAGTGGGACAGCAAGGTAGTTAAAGTAGTAAGTGAATAAATGTCTTGAGCTTTCAATCGTGGTTTATGAGAGAAACAGACTACATTTCTGAAAACTCCCTGTAATGCTGGGACCAATCTTGTAAAATGGCATATTCTTGACATGCTTGAATAGCCAATCACCCAGAGCAAATAAGCATCAACAAGTAATGAAAAACGAAATCCAAACTATAATCTGTGTATGAGAAAAGGGCATACTTGGTTCTAAAGGAAATTAATAACCATTGTACAACACCATTGCTTATTAAAGTCTGAATCTCTACCACAGACAATTCTCTTTTTCATTTTCCATTCCTTTTCATTTATTTGAATATAAAACAGTAATTTCTCTAACACAATGGTGAAAAAATAATGTGAACATTAGGTTTTTAAGAACAAGAACTTACTTTTGACTGTCTCCCTATTTATGACTCATGTTTCTTGTTTATATAACTAAATAGTGATGCATAAATAAATTGCTTACATTAATTCTGTTGGGAAAACTTAATGTACCGGTAATAAACATTTCATGTGGTGAGCTATATAAAAATACCTTCAGGGAAATTTGTAGTGGTCTTTCCAGCATGTGGTGTTTTCCAAGAAAACACCAAAGACTACGTAATGCAGAGACTTTTTTTTTTCCCCTCCCTGTTTAGCACTTAGGTACTGAAACCAGACATGTACAGAAAACTATACATGAAACCAGATGTGCAGGGGATTCTGACACATACAAAATCAAGGTATCAGGATACTAGGTACAGTCTCTTGGCCAATCTTTGGTGATGACTGCAGACAAGTGGTGTCTCATGGTTTTTGTCTGCAATTATATATATAAAAGTAGGTGAGTTTGGTAGAGAAACTCTTAAGGTGGTATACTTGGGTCTAGAGGAACAGGGACTATTTTTTGCACAGCTCTATGCCTAACTGAAAACTCCTGACAGGAAATTGAGCGCAGACATAAAGTTGTTCTATCCCAAGAATGCTGATAGGACAAGCACAGACACAGTATTCCAGCTCAGAGGTCCTACCCAGTCTGGGTGAGCAATGCATGTCCCAGGCTCAACTGAGTTGGTCAGGATTTTAGTATGTTTCTAGTAATGATGGGCATTCTAGCGGGGTTATTTAGCTTGCAACACCTAAGCAAGAATCTCAGATTGTGATTACTTTCACTGAGATTTCATCTCTTTATCTTGACTTTAATAATAATTGCAGTTTAAAATAAAATATATATATGTTACAAGTGTATGTATGCTTAAAAAAATAATTGCAAATAGAGTATATGGAAATGATCAGAAGTTGGTCATAAATGATTTTTCCAGATAGGAAAATGACAAGACTTTTGAAGGTTACTGTATTTTGTATAACTTTAAGCACAATGTCAATACTAAATAGGTTAAATCAGTTCATGTATTTTCCACCAACTCAGAAGTGCTTCCTCTTATCTATTTCACAAAGCTCAAGTGTATTTTCAGATAACAGCTGAACTCCACAACAGATATCATATTTCATCTAACCACCATCACCTGGCTGACCTGCAATAGCTGTTTTGTGATACAGTTGTAATATGTTGCAATTTTCACCAGGTTTTTTTCATTGAACAGCATGCCTTTTGTTGGAAGTTTCTTTAGATATACTACTTTAACCCCCTACCCCCTCCTATCTGGTATCAAAATAACCACTATGACTGTGGTAATTTTTTAAATGAATTTGGCAAACCCTATTACAATCTTAATCCTATTTACTCTGTGATTCATTGTATCTTAATTAATCTCAATAAGTTTAGAAACTTTGGTGATTTAAATCTACAAAATTATTTTATGTGGTTTTGATCTTTACCCAAAACAAGTAACGTGAAAAAAAACAATTTGGTGGTATGTATCATTGTTTCCTGAATTCATATGAGCATAATAAGCTGTGAATGGACAAAATTAGGCAAATTCACACAAGAAGGAAATTACCCATCAAATTAATCTGTTCTGAAGGTTTTCTTATAGAGTAGCTTTTGCATGTCTGATCTCTTTGACAGTCTCTGAGGTATCTTTGAATTCCTGCTTCATTCCTACTTTTTAGGCTGGAATTAAGGGAAGAGGAAGGGTAAAAAAGGGTAGTTAGGAAATTAGAAGAGAAATGTGTAAGAAATTGATTTCTGTTAGTTCTGCGGTCTATCCAAAAGTGGCCATGTTCTTATCCTAACACACCTTTCCTTAGACTAATCTAAAAACTACCTTGGTACTTACAATATGTAACTACTGTTACATGCTTGTACACATGTGCACCTAATACATAACCTAATCAATATTGTTCTTCACTGTATCAGTGAACTTGGAAACTGAGCTGACAGAGAGGGAGAGGTGCAGAGTTACAGAGACTGCATAGACACAAACAAGGTGATATTTCCTGAGCTGCTGAAAAGCCCTCCAGTGACTCTCCTTCACACTGTTCACTATGGTATTTGTTTCACACTACACAAATACCTTGTCAGTCGTTAAAAACTGAGATCAGTATGAAAATGGTGTGTCAGAAGTTATGAGCCTCGTAGATCTAATACCTCTGTTCCAGTTCCAAAATGGGATTGTATAGTTTCTAGAAATGAGTGACAGGAAACTTCTGTTTATAGCCTGGTGCAGAAGCAGTAAACCTCATCATGGTCCATTTCCTTTCCAATTGTTCAGGAAAATAAAAGCTGAAAAATGTGAAGAAAATGCTAAAGAAGCAATTTTTCACTCTGCTAATAATGTTCTACAACACACAAAGCCGCAGACTGCATTTTATCTCTGTGAGTGTAACTCAAATTCAGACTAGTAAAGGGTGTGAGTGTGAAAGACTTAAACATAGGTCTTGGTTTAATTTAGAACTGATTGCTCATTAATCTTTGGAATAGTTATTCAAACTGTCTTCCAACTGCAGGGGAGGCAATTGGCTGCTATCTTCAAACCCTGCTGTGCAGTATTCAGTTCTTCTCTGGCATGATATTTAGCCTTTTGTTCAATGTTTACATACAAAAAATTATAGAGAAAATATTGCTTAATGAGCTAGTATAGTTCGATCAAAGGAGTTAGGCATTCAGTGTATGCAAGTTGGTGGCCTGTGTGAACCCACTTGAGTTGTTAGATGTAAAGCATAATTATTTCACACTTTTGATTTGGTGAGGCAGGAACCTCTGACACCATGGAAACTGAAGGACTGCTTGAGCTGCTGATTTAAAACCACTAATAAGATGTGCAAAGTCTAGATTTAATTGTGAATTATTACTTTGTCCCTCTCTGAACCACAATTTGATTTTTCTCTTCAGTGGAATAAAGGAGCAACTTTGTAGGTGTGGACTGAAAGATTCTGAATCTTTTTTAGCTTTTGGCTCTTCCTTATGAAGACCTCTGATGTCTCCTTACCACTAAGCGGGCAATGAAGTGGCAAGAGTGATTTCCAATCTGGACACATATTGCATGTTTGCTTGAGCAGGAGTGAACTTTTCCTTTCCTTTTGGGTCATTTAAAAAAGACAGGCTATTTGGTCACCTATATAATTCTTTCCGTGTTGACTGAGGTTCTTCTTTAGTTTGATTGACAAAGACTGAATCTTTTTGAATGTCACAGAAGTGTTAAGTGATGTAATGTCAGTCACATTGGAAAGCAGACCATGAACTGTCCGTCTGAGAGCAGAGCTACTAATTGCACAGTTCCACTGGTGACCTTGTTCAGTATCACTCTTTTTAGAACAAAATTATCATGGAACAGCCCAAGTTCATCAGCCTTTACTTTCTGACTTGGCAGAGAAATAAAATACAACAGAAAAATAATAGCATATTTTGTAGAATAACAACTATTTTTGGACTGTATTTGCAATGAAGGAACAGCTCTGTGCATGTGCAAAAATGTCAATATAAAAGTGTTAGTGAATTATCAATTGAGATGGCATTTATTTTTGAGAAATATATGCATTTATATGTTAGTATAATGATTAGAAAACAGCATACTAGCAAAACCTAAATAAAGAATATATATGAATTTCAGGACCGCTGGCCTCCAAGTAATGTCAAGGAGCCCGAGGACAAGGACTTCTCATGTTATGTAGTTTTTTATATCCCTGTTCTGGCAGCAAAGGACAAATTGAGTAATAGGAAACTCATGCCAGTCAAAACCATTTTATTTAGTGTAATCCCTTGTCAGGCTAATATAAAAGCATATATCTTATTTTAATGGGACTGCCACTGATTTGTCAAATAAAAAAGAGTTAAGTTGTGTAGCTCAAACATGTTAGTATTTCTGTCTTAAAAAGACACCCAAATGCAAACCATTGCTGCTGTCTGCATCCATCTCACCAAAATATCTGACAGTGGCCAGAGAAATTAAAACAGGTGGTCATCCATGCAAACAAGTCAGAATTAAAAGTGTTTTATCTGTTGTGAGTTCTATTATTGCAGAAAAAAAAAAATAAAGGAAGGAATATTCTATAAGGATATAAAACAGAATAATCATAACATATACTTTCAACATATGGAATTTTAGTTACTATTACATTATCATAGATCTCTGAATTCTGTAAAGAGATATTATATTGTATTAGTTGTCTATCTGTCCTATTTGAAATATAAGACATTGTGTTTTGAGAAATAAATAACACATTTTGGTTTCACTGGTGAAATATTTAATCCATTTTTTTCTGCCAAATCTGCAAATTTTAAAATTTTCCCTCTGAAAATAGTCACAGGTCATTCTCTGTTCTTTGGTAATAAAGTGATAGTAAAATTGTGTGTCTGTATGAAGCATAAATTCTGCCCCACAGTCATGGAAATATGTTTATATAATGATATATATTTATTTTCATAGTATATAGTATAATATGTACTATATAGTATATACTATAGTATATATAGTCTCATATGGTATGAAATACATCTGTTGTCCATGGAAAAGTTGAAATTTCTTTAATATTTATTTTATTGAAAACCAAAAGCTTCTGTCTAAAAACTCATTCCCATCATAAGTGGAATTTTCTGTATCAAATACGTAACCACGTTTAATCTGGTGAGGGGGTTTCATGTTGCAGTTTCTTCCCTCGCATTTCTGGCTCTGAAGGAAAGTGTGGAGTTTAGGAGTGAGAGCAAAATCTTACTGCCTAGGCATGTTTGTTCAGAAAAAGTGGCTCAAAAACTGGCTATTGAGCACTTTATAGATGGTAGAAATAGACAAGCTCTTATCTCATCTGTCTCACTCCAAATAGTCTCCTCTTATATTCAACCCTATTATGCTTCTACCATGTTTACCTTCTTATCATTTACTTCTGATAATCTGAGTAGCAAGCCCCAGTTCAGAAAAGAACATACTGAGATATTTGGTTTTTGTTCTAAAACTTGCCATTAGACTAGTTAGATTCTTTTCTCTTCCACTCTGTACTATTCCCAAAACATTACTATTTTATAGTTTTGTCCATGGCTGTCAGAATAAATGCATGAAGCCATGTTTATGGGTATTATAAAATGTATGAAAATATGCTAAGCCCTCATTTTAATGTACTGTAACTCCAACACCCCAGAGATGTAATGGAAATAGTGGGGTAGCCTTTAGAGGTCACGTATTTGAGTGCTTCTCCTGCTCTGCGAACACTGGGAAGTGACGTGACACCTCCAGCCAGTGGATTATTTCAGTCTGCAGGTGAGTGCACATGATCTGTACTAAATATGAGAGCCCTTGTGCAGAGACTAATTTTAAATTAAACATGAATTATTTTAAATTCTTTTTCATAGGTTCAGATGTTCCTAAACTAGTAGTGTTGAGTATTTTCTTTCTTCCCTTTCTTTTTTTTTTTTCTTTTTTTTTTTAATCTTTAATCTCTTTGCTGATCAGCCATACAAAGGGGCTTCCCAGACAGGACAGAACCAAAGAACATCTGTCAAAAGAATATAAAATTAGAACAGTTAACATGGAAAAGGTGGGGGGTTAAAGGCTTCAATGTGGTAATTCAAGGGTATAAAGACTCCTTATACTTAGGGAGAGACAAAGTAATAATTTTCACCTATTAAATAGGTAGGGTTTTTTTTGTTGGTGGTGGTGGTGTTTTTTTTTTAATGAGTTTTTGCTTATCAGAAGTGATTTTTAGAGTCCTGTACTTTTAACTATCTCATGTCCCAAGCAGCTGTTCTGTAGAGTTACTCTCATGAATCTTTCCCATTGTCAAACACCACAACTTGACAAACTCATTTCATCCTTCAATTTATAGTCAGAGCTTCAACTCATTGCTTGGCTTCTGACTGCCTGTTCATGGGGCTGACTGAGCCAGTGAGCCCTGCTCTTCTAATGTGTTGCTGCTTAGATGGAATATTTCATTGTTAATCCCACTTGATAGGATAACTCTCACTGTTAACAAAGACTCTGTAGAATAGAGATCAGTGTCAAGCATCATTTCAGTGTAATGATTACAGGGAAGACAGTTCTACCACTCTCCTCTGTGGGTAGCATTTCTCTACAGCACTCAACATTTTACTATTTCTGCAAACAAACAATACCTAATATATGAAAGTGATTTTAATCTAAGCTAAAAATTTTATTCTAACTTGGATTAATACCCAAATATTTGCAAATAGAAATAAGTGAAAATGTAGAACTCATCATAATAAAAATATTCTTCAGGTATCATAAAAGACCTGGCACAGCAGTAATGTTATTACATTCTTTTAGTAGAAGGGTTAAGCCAAGGAACACTCCATAAAACATGAAATCAACAATAGTAATGTAGACTAATCTCAAATCGAACACAGAATAATCCGAAGTAGAAATGGCAAATGAAATATGGCCTCTGGTATTAACTAAATAGCACAGACAGTGTTTCTGTTTTCTCATTAATATCTTAAGCAATATAATTTGGAACAGCAGCTGAACCAACCACTTTGGGAATTATCAATAGTTTTAATCATAGCAGATAAATAAGTCCCTCAGCTTTGCCTCAGGGTCCATTATTTTCCTAAGCAGTACAAAGCTGCTCATGTAAAAGCCTCTGTCTCAGGTCTTCCTACTTAATTGTAACCACTACATACCATATGTATTCTACTGTCTCCAGCTAGGTGTTATTAATACAGAAGCTCTGCATTTATTATCCACTGAATTGCACTTCTTCAGGGAAATATAAATTAAATTAAATTATTACATACTTCCTTAGGTTAGTAATAAAGGAGAAAAGGAAATGTAATCTTTTTTTGATACACTAATTCCTTGTAAAACAGGGGGATTCAAATCACATTAGGATGACATATAAAGAGTTCTCATAATATTAAAAATATATTTTCTTAACCTTAGCAAGGATTAGTTAATTTCTTTCAAAGTCATCCTATTTTCCCATATATTACATTCATCTGAGCAAAAATAGCCCCCCAGAATAGAGGAATAAAAATTACATAATCCACTAGATAACCCTGATTGACCAAGAAACCTTGAAAAAACAAAAAAACACCACTACACAACAATAAAAAACCCCAAACAACAAATAAACAACAACCCAAAACAAACAAAAAACACACCAAAACCCCACAACCAACCAACCAACAAAACCCACAAACAATCAAACTACCAATCCCCAATCCCTGAAAAAGGAACATGAAGTGTTTCTTTCTTTAAGTGCAGCATTGTGGGTTTGGATTGGTGCTGTTGTATTGACACACAAAATGTTTTCACAACAGAATAGTTGTCTTCTGAAGTTAGATGTCTGTCTTCTCAGTTACTATTGGAAAGTGATGGACTGTATCTTTGCCTGGAACTTGCATTCTAACGTCTCTTTTTCATTACTAAGTGATGGAATGCTGAAAGTCAAACAATTTTTCTAAAAAGTCATATGGTCTGCTCATATCTGAACTGTTCACTTTGCAGTGTAGTATCTCAAACTCTTTTATGAAGTTAATAGCAATGTCTGCCTGAGGCAATGTGCTCAGAAGCCTTCTACATAGATTTTAGAAGAGGGATTACCACCAAATAGCATTTCAGCAATTCAAATTGTGAATTTCACATATGCTGGCAGCAAAGCTCTGCTGGGTGATTTAAAAGTAGGAGCAAGGTGCTATGGAGCTGACATCACCAGGTCAGGCTGAGGTCTGACCTAAGTTAGATTTGCAATATAGTTTTCAGGTCTTTTCAGGAGATATTGTCCCTTCTTGCCTGTGAACAACTCCTGGAGTTTTTTCTCTTTACATTATGAGCTAATTGTATTGCTTCAGTCAAAGGTAAGAATTTAATTTGTGCTATCACAGAAAAAATATCTCTGTTCAAAATAGCATCCACAGCTTGGTATGTCTCATTGCAGTCAAGTGCTGTATCTCTTCCTTCATAAAAGGTGCTACATAGTTCAGCCAATGTGATCCCAGTTCACATCCATGTTATTTCAGACTTTGATCAGAATGGATCTGTTCTTACAGTTTTGCCCCTGGTATAATGTATGAGTCTATTTTTAAAGATGCGTCTCAGCCAGCAGTGTAGATGCATCCAAAGCATTTATATCTTTCTGTAAGAGCAAAACTGAACAAGTAATCATGATCCATCCCATATTAACATAGAAACTTTTCTAATTTGAGTAAAAATCAAACCCAGGTTTTGTTTACAGAATAGTGCAGATGCAATTAACTAAGGTAGCTATTGTTGTTGTCTTGCAGTGCTTCTTTAAAGTTGTCATATTTTTGGGATACTCTTTCAGTTCTACAGATAAAAACTATGGATTTTTTTCCTTCCCATAGGTCTTTGTGCCTTAGATATATCTTAGCTTTTGTTTTGGTTTTTGGTTTGGGTTTTTTGTTTGGTTTTTGGGGCTTTTTTGTTTGTTTGGTTTTTTTTTTTTTGCTTTGGGATTTTTTTTTGTTGGGTTTTTTTTTTTTTGCTTTGGGATTTTTTTTTTCTTTTTACTAAGGGATAATTATTTTGTTAATGAGGGAGTAGGTTAGAGGCTTGAAAAATACTTAATGGAATTTTGCATGTTGTTGTCATGTCAGGCTGTGTGAGTGAAAAGTATACAGAAGCACAGTGGGGCATCAGGTCCAGGAGGAGAAGGCTAAAAAATATGGTTTTTATTAGCAGAGATTGAATGCCATACTCATCTTTTTTTTTTTTTTTTCCCCGTATATTAGTCTTGAAAGACAGAACAATGGACTTGTATTTTGCTAGTGGTTTTTTTTAAACTACAGAAATATCTAAATTGTGAAGTAATGCATTGAAACTTGTTGATGAAATTAAAACTATGTAGTTCCACTAACAGAGGGCTCTTGGTTTGCTTAAGGACATGCAGTAGCAAAAGCCAATTAGGCAATTATAACCTGTTATGTAGCGGACACAGGCAGTAGAGAAAATACCCTACACCACCAGCTTCTTCAAATTAAATCTACAGTTTATTAAATTAAGTCCACGTAAGATTAGATACTTTTTTTTCATTATGGAGCTTCAAGATAAACTTTTTGTTTGAACTTTGTGGGGGGGGAGGTAGAAATCCTGACTTCCACAATTTCAAGGACAAAGCAAAGCATAGTCTTTTCATTTTCAGGATATTTTTAAGCTAAAGAGGGTAACATCATTTGTATGCTGACACCCTTCCTATTGTTTTTATTAAGGAAAGAAGAGTGAGAGTCTGAGAAATCTTGAGGCGTGCCTGATAAGAAATTTTTAAAAGATGACCCCAACCTGTGAAAGATGATTTATGAAATCATGGTTTTCATTATTAGAGTTAGTGCTGACTCTGTTGTTTTTGATTGATATGCCTGGAGCTTATAGGCTTCATTTTTTTCTCTAAAGCAAAGAGCAAGGGCATTGGAATTTTACTGGAGAACAAAGTTATGTAAAAGAAATCCACATACCAAAACAGGTATCACTGAAGATAAAAGGGCTACAGAGAAAAATTATTTGTGGTTTTTAAGTTGATTCGTAATATATATAAAGCGTAAGATTTTAACAAAAGTTTAGGGGCAACAATATTGAAAAAAAGAACAATTCACTTTTTATACACAATGACTGAATGTAAGATATTTCAGGTAATTTGATTCCCATCTTCATATCTGTCACTAAAATTAAAAAGATAATAAATTAAGTCCGCTTAAAATTCCCTCCCGCCAAAAAAAAATCCCAGAAGCAAAAACTGTAAGAAAGTATAGAAGTCATATCTACTATATTGGCATATGTGTGGCGCCTAAGTTGACAAAACAGTGCATATCTCTTCTATTGAGGTTACAAAAAGTTATGACTGCTCTTTAAAACACTTAAGAGGTCTAAACTGAGCTGACAGCAAAATATATCCTACATTAAGATGTAGTTTATATTTCATGGACAGTTCACCCATCCTCTTGCCAATGTCTGGGTAAATGACAGTGTAATTTTTTTCTCATTTTAAAAAGTCCAAATTGTCAGAATAATATTTCTCCTTCAAAAACAAAGCAAAACAAAAAAGTCCTGAAAATTTGTCTTATGTCAAATTCAGACTAGAGAGGGAGAAAGTTACTTTGTTTGGAGAAGTAAGGGAAAAAATTATTAATGTATTTTTATGAAATGAAATTTTTGACAGAGAGTATAGTACATTTATGGAAAACAAGGTAAGAACAAGTTTTATAGCATTATTTCCTATAGTTGTTATTATAATCTTGTTTGCTGAGGGTTCTTGTGCAAGTTAAGTTATGGAGGAACATAACACTATAAGAGAAGAATGATATTGCAACTCACCTGTCAGGGTCCAAAATCACAGAGTCATAGAGTCATAAAATGGTTTGAGTTAGAAGGGACCTTAAAGATCACCTAGTTCCAACCTCCCTGCCCTGGGCACGGACACCTTCCACTAGACCAGGTTACTCCTGGACACATATTTTGTTGTCTTATGATACTTAGTTTCACAGGTAATGATATATATGGCACCTATTGCTAAACATCATGCAGCTGAGGCAAAGGACTTTACACTGGAGTTTCCATTATCATCCATCTGCAGTAAAAAAATCCATTTGCTGCAGAAGCTATTGGAAATTGCCAATAAGCACAGTGGAAGCTAGATATAGAATGAAACTAGTACTACCACAGCCAGAACATGTTGTCATGAATCAGTTTACCTGCATTTTCTGTGAGCTAAGCACAACTAGCTGGTTACAGATAGGTTGACTTGTACATGACTGTAAAACCTCATTTGCTTGATCACATAGCTGAGCCCTAAGTAAGCCTTATTGCACCAGTAAAAGTGCATATAACCACCCAAAAGTAAAAGAAGGAGATGAGGGAAATGTGGAGAGATGAAGAAAAGAAAAGAGGTCATTCTAGTGAGGGTTTTACTGCCTATGTATGAATAACTTGTACATAGCAGCTTTTAGACACCAAGGCATTACTAATTCTGTTATTAATATGTGTTGTGCAGTATTAGCTTCATGGTGTAAGCCAAAACCTAGTGAGTCACAATCTGAGCTACTGATTTTGGGGAAAACACTGTAGACATTAGTTGCACTCTGCATTGCACACAATGCATAGTGTCACTTGCATTATTGGTAAAATTCAATACAAATATAAGAATCCTGGTGTATTTTTAGTATATGCAAACTTTTATACTTTTGAGAGATTTAAGTTTTGTCAAATTGTTATGAGAAAATTGCTGCTCTGAAATGCCACTGATAATAATTAGAGTATTGCAGAAATTGCTTTGTACAACTGTCTCTTTTTAGCATAGATTCTAAATAGTGCCCATAATTGCAGTGCTAAGGATAGTACTAAACAGTCATTATGCAAAGGTGTGTAAGTGAGGAATTGGTGAACTTCAAGAAGTTGATGATATGTTCTTGACACATCAATTAAACATCAGGAATTTTCTTAGATCATTAAAATACTGAAATGCATGGTTCTTCTGGTGCCTGCTTAGGTTTTATTGGTTCATTTCTTAAAAATAAAGATGTATTTTTTGTTCAATTCTGTTTGCATGCATGAATTTTTCTTTTGACGGACTAAGCAAACAATTCAATCAGGTTTTGTAATTTTTCCAGTGTGACTTTTATCGAAGCAAGCTATACTGAACTGTATTCACTATTGGGTAGTACAAATTTCAACTTTGTTTTAACCTGCAGTCTTGTAAATGAGCAAGAGTTTTGGGGACCATAAAAGGTAGCTTGATTGATGTTTAGCTCCTAATACAAAATTGTCTCTGGGCTGGAAGATCACAGAATCACAGAATGGTTGGGCTTGTCTGGAGATCATCTAGTTCAACCTCCCTGCAGGTTACACAGAACTGTGTCCAGGCAGGTTTTGAATATCTCCAGAGAAGGGGATTCCACAGCCTGTGTCAGTGCTCCATCACCCTCACAGTAAAGAAGTTTTTCCTCATATTTGGCTGGAATTTCCTGTGATAAAGTTTGTGCCTGTTGTCCCTTGTCCTGTCATTGGGCACCACTGAGAGGAGTGTGGCCCTGCTACGTTCCTTTTGATGTGATTGAGTAAGCAATCTTACTAATTTTTAAACAAAATATCGCAGACAATGTTCCTTCTAACACCAGAGCTACAACTTACACATTTGTGATCTAGTAACAGTTTGTATGAAAGAATTTAGACAGACCCACATGTAAGATATTTTATTTCTGCCACAGAACAATCTGTTTAGGCAAAAGATGTTTTATTAGCAGGGTTGACGAAATCTGGATGCTTCATCAATCCCCATCTATTGATTTTTTGCATGGGGCTGACTCTTGCGTGAACATTAGGTATGTTCATTCCATTACATTTCAAGACACAGAAAGCCTTTCTTTCCTCACTCAAATCATACCTCTGGACAGTCTAGTAGAAAAATGTGAGTTTAGATATATGTCAGGTTTTTGTTGTGTTGTTTTTTTTTTTTTCGCCCAAGTACTTATTTGAATTCATACATTATTTATTTTAATGCTAAAAGAATTATAAAAAACAATATGTAAAGCCAGCAATTCTTGTTTCAGACAGTATGATTTTGAACTAAGGAGTTAGTACAAGGCATTTGTGAGTTCTCATGAAACTCTCATCTGTGTAGATGAGTTCATACCATTTAATAAAATCATTGTTTAGTCCTTTTAGTCCTTTTTAAAAAACCATAATACTGGCTTCAATAGCTTAAATGATTTCAGTGGTGTTCTTCTTCTTAAGGTAAAACAGTGAAATTTTTGTAAAAGTGAAGAAGATTCCACTTATTTGCCATTAGTTTTCTATTCAGTATTTCAGAAAAGTGCATTACATATGAGGCTCTGTGCTCTATACACCCTGGGATAGACCGGTCTGTGTTAAGGTAGATTTCTTAAATATAGATTCCAGCCACGGAAAAAGACATACTCAACCATATTTCTATGAAATGAAAGGAAATATGCACCATATCTCTTCAAATCTGTTAGATGAGTAGTTAAAACACCTCTGTACTCTGATTCTCCTCATTGATTGTAAAGGGCACTGTCATGACTACTTCAAACTTACATGTGTAACTTCTAAGAGTTCTAAAGTTAAGTGAAATGATTCTCTCTTTAAGTTGTAAATGATCACTTTAAACTAATAAGAGTTTTGTAACACATCTGTGAAAGTAGAGAATCTGTATGTTCATGGATTTAATTTTCAATTTACAGATTTGTAAAATACCAGCAACGTGCACTAATTTTCCCTCATAGAAGAAGTATTACAATTTATTCTGAGGATGAATTATACCAAGAGATAAAATACAACCATTCTGTTGATAAAAACCTCAAAGAAAAATGATCCCCTATTTTTTCCTAATTTTTTTAAAGGACTTTTCAAAACCTTCAAAATTTAGTTTAGGTTTGTTGTAGATATGCTAAAGATATGCTTATTATGTAAAACACTGATAATTGTGTTTATAATATTTATGTACTGTCTTTCTTCACCACTGTGTTTGAACACAGAGTCATTTCTGGGGCTTCTAAAGCATTGAAAATAGATGATTCCATAAACTGAAAAAAGTCTGTCCATTCAAAACAATTATTTATGAAATTCAGAAACCCTGAGTCATTTTATCTTTTATGAAATCCTTTTGTAACTATTTTTGCCCACCTTCTTGCATGGTAAAGTACAATCCTGTGCTGAATCTCTTTGAATCAACTGGAGTCAGATTATAAGTAGTGGCATGATAAACAAGTAATCTTTTTTCCAAATACCTATCTTTAGAAACTTTAGGCTTAGCCCAGCCCCAGAGTTAGAGAATTATTTTGTTTTGGCATATGAAATGGACATTTGATAGCTAGATGTTGCTGGTTTTATTATTTCACATTGGAGATGAAAACTCTGTTGGGATTTCAGGTACATGTACAGTTTAAGAGAATGTGCTAATGATTTAGGGACAAAGCCTAAGCCATTACTCAGGGACAATTCATGATGCCAAGGGATAAAGAATTCAATCACATTACTGATACTTGTATCCTCTTCAAATAGTTTCCCTTTCTTTTAAGGAGCAATTTTGATCCATGAGGAACAGCAAGCAATTTCTTTGTTCTTGTTATGCATATAAATTAATTGGGGGGACAGGAGGGAGGAGGAGAGGGAAATAACTCTAATGACAGATAAGTTTAAGTATTGCATTCTCTTCCTTGACAGCACTGACTAAAATTTCTTTCCCAGAATTCATTCCTGGGCTATTATAGCTTTTGTATGTACTTCTAGTAAACATAATTAAACAATAATTAAATATTTCTAGCTGTGCTGTTCATCAAAAAGAAGCAGAGATAAAACATGTTTTCTGCAATTAGTAATTTGAGTTGGTCCTTTCATAATTTGGTTCTGACACCTGCTTAGACAGAAACCAAATTTAATCTAGAAGTAATTTCCCTGCACAGTATTTTGTACTGGGAAGAAAAGCATGAGGCCAAGACTGTCTTTGATATAGATGAGAAGCCTAGGGAGAGACATACTGTTACATCATGCAAAGAAGATAAGCATGAATATCATAGATTTAAACACAAGAGCCTGTCTGAAATTTTAAAATCTTAGAAAAGCAGAAGTTGTGCGTACAACATGGATCAAGGACAAAGCAGAACATTAATTTGGTAGAAGCTGGAAAATCCTGTAAAAATGGGAATGCAATCTAGAAGAAAAGTCTTGCTGATTAGGCTGTCTTGTTGGGTTGAACTTCTACTTGCAAATTAAATGCCATGTAATCATGCTGAATCCTTCATTAAAAAATGAAGTAAAATTCCTTTATATATGAAAAGTTGACCCAAAGACTCCTAGACTAGGTTTCAGTGCTTTCTTAGTCTTCTTGACCAAACAGGAGAAACTGAAACCCCACATTTTATTACTAGAATAAATCTCTCATGGCCTAAGTCAGAAGTTCCAAAACAAGGGTTAGAATTTGTGCTTGAATCTGTGTATTTGCTGGTGTGTACTTGACTTTTTTTTTTTTTTAATTGAAAGTTGGAGTTTTACTCCAGGGTTAAAGGAGCCAGGACTAACTAACAGCACCAACTGTCCATTTTAGGCAGTGGTTCTCATTCCAGTACCATCCTTATCCTTGAATATTTGTCATATATTTTGCTTATTTTTCCAAAAATAGGTTTCCACTTCTACTGTCTTCATAATGGCAATTATTTTATACTCCACCTCAACCTTTACACATCTTCTGTATTAATGCTAGGAGAAACCCCACAAAAAGGTCCAGAACTGTCTTTATCACAAAGAGATATTACACAGAGAGAAAGAAACACTGTACTAATGAATTTTAAAAGGGAAATCCCTTCTACACATATAGATTTGAGTTGTTATATGGCTGTAATTTTTTAGAAAAAGATAGGAATCGTTAAATATATATACCTGCTTTTTGTGCCACATATTTTTTTTAAAGATTTTGTGATTCTATAAAACTTGTATTTGCTTATTATTATTTTGACTAAATTATTATAGTAGCTAAAGGAGGGAAGATACTAAATATTGTCATATATTTCTCAACACCATTTGACAGCAGTCATGGGAGAGCAACCACAAACTAAATGTTTTCCCAAATCCTTCTGCCTCCCCTCTGTTCTGCTGCCTGAGTAGCACGAGTCTGCATGGAACTTAGAGCTTACAGAGTCTTTTGATGGCTTTGCCTGTGTTGGTTCCTGCAGTATCTGACTCACTCTTTGCTGTGTGAGTATATATGGCTTTGGGACACTCCTGCATATTAATGTATATCTGAGTAGAATTTATTAATACAGCATTTAAAATGACCAAATTCCATGCTATATTCCCAGTCTTAGAGTGAGAACAGTGAGAATAAAACAAGAAAATTCTAAATAAAATAGTGGTTTTTTCAACTGAGCTCTGTAAAGGAACCAATTTTCAAGTCTGTGGGCCATTTTCAATTAATTTGTCTGCCCAAAAAAAGAATTTCCCTTGTGGAGAAGAATCCTTTGCTTCTATGTTTTGGATCAGTGAATTTTGTCGCTTTTGGTATTAAGAGGAAATCTTGTCTAGGGGGAACTATAGTATTTTATCTTTATTTGCTCAGACCATTTTGGTTCCAGAGTGGGTAAACGTTGGAGTGAATCTCTAAATTGAAAGCTAAGTCTCAAGACATTACATCCATTTAAAGATTTAACTGGACTTTTGTCATTACTGTAATTGCTTACCTGAATTCCAAAGGCTGCTACCTGCAGAAATGCTCACCAATGTAAAAAAGTTCAGATGGTCCAAAATTAAGCTCTTCCACCACTTACTGTTATTTGATCTGAACAGTTACATGTTTAAGAGTTCAGTCTGGATGTTCAGTGTACTAAAATTAACCCATGTTAGGATGTAGCTTACCTAGCCATAGTAATTAAAACCATGCTGCAAAGCAGGGAAAAGAATATCTGTGTACAGAAGTTCCAGATAAATGATTATTTGACTGTCCAGCCCTGATAAATAGACATCCTGAATTTTTAAAACTAAAAAAAGTCTTCTGTGACTTAAGTACATTTTGCCTGGAGGAACTTCAGTCAGTTTGAACCTGAAACGCAGTCCAGGGATGAATATTTAATTTCACTTTCCTTATAAGCGAAGTCGAATCACTTCTACAAGTCTGTGGGTGACAGTTTCAAATTTCAGCTCATGAAGCAACCATCAGAGAATAACATTACAACAGAACAAAAAGTTGATGTCTCAGTAACGATATTTTAATATTACAGAGCCGTAGTAAAGAGATCTGCACTCCCTTGTGAGCACTTCTGTTGACTTAGTAATCAATATCATCATAACAAGCAGCATATGTAAAATCATACCAAGAGCCAGTGCCTGAGGATAATGGAGAAATGCATTCTTCACATTTTCCTGGGTTTGCAGTTTATGACTTGTTCACTATAAATGATTCAGAGCAGTACTATTTCCACCTGCAACCCAGATATGAGCACTGAAGGCTCGTGATGCGCTCTTGGGACTTTCACATTTGTGGTCAGAATTACTCACATTTATCTCAATCCCAAGGAAGTTTTCTTTGGGGTATCTCCTTGCCTCTTCTAGGACCAGGTTCACACCAGAACATGGTTGACCAGCTTCTGGAATTAGCATAGTGGAACCTACCAGGCAAGCAATTTTGGTCACTTCTACATTCTTAGGCAGAACCTTCATTAAGTGTGTCTGCATCCATGATTGAGAAAAAAGATTGGTGCAAAGAAAAGGGACCTGTCACTCTGGCCAAAAAAAAAGAGAAATGACAATAAACTACATGGAGTTGGAACAGCAAGAGTATAATCATAGGATCATAGAATGATTTGGTTTGGAAGTGACTTTAAATACCAACTAGTACAACCCCCTGCAATGACAGATGAACCCGGGGATGTCTTCATTGTGATCAGGTAGCACAAAGCCTCATTCAACCTGTCCTTGAATGTTTCCAGGATGGGGCATCTGCCACCATTCTGGGCAACCTGTGCCAGTGTTTCACCACCCTCACAGTAAAAAATTTCTTCCTTACTTCTAGTCTGAATCTATCTTCTTTTAGTTTAAATATATTATCCCCTGTCCTATCGCAACAGTCCCTACAAAAAAAGTCTGTCCCCATCTTTCTTTCTCGTAAGCCCATTTCTAATACTGAAAGACTGCAATGGGGTGTCCCCAGAGCCTTCTTTTCCCCAGGCTGAACTACCCCAGCTCTCTCAGCCTGTCTTCACAGGAGAGGAACTCCATCTCTCTGATCATCTTTGTGGCCCTGGCCTAGACCTGATCCAGCAGAGGTGCACGTCTTTCTTGTGCTGGGGAGCCCAGAACTGGACACAGCACTCCAGGTGGCATTTCATCAGAGAAGAGCAGAGGGGCAGAATCCCCTCCCTTGCCCTGCTGGCTATGCTACTTGGGATGCAGCCCAGGATACAGTATATTTTCTCAGCTGTGAGTGCACGTTGCCAGGTCATGTTCTGCTTTTCATCCACCAACGCCCCCAAGTCTTTCTTTGCAGAGCTGCTCCCAAACCATTCAATGCTCAGCCTATATTTCTGCTTGGAATTGCCCCTATGCAAGTATCACACCTTACACCTGGCCTTGCTGGACCTCATGAGGTTCCCATGGGCCTGCTTCTCAAGCTTGTCCAAGTCCTTCTGGATGAAATACCATCCCTCAGGCATGTCAACTGCACCACACAGCTTGGTGTCATTCTGCAAGCTTGCTGAGGGTGCAATCAATCCTTCTGTCTATGTCATTGATGAAGATATTAAACTGTACTTGTGCCAGTACAGACCCCTGAGGGATACCACAAGTCACTAATTCTAAAACTGTGCTTGGTTTTTCAATGTTTCATTGTGCTATAATAGAAATAAGAGACATAACTGAGTCCTGGTGGTGCAATATCACGGCATAAATCTGACACTGACAAGTAGTTACGGTAAAATAATTATATAGTCTGTTAGCTATTCAGCTGCAATGTTGCAGTGTGTCTTGAAGAGTCACAAAAGTGCATAAATAATTATTACTTGTGTTTAATAAAATAGCAATGAGCTGTGAGTTGTTAAAAATAGTATTTCTGTCAAAACAATGAAAACTCAATAAATTATGTTTTGAAAATTGATTTAGAAATGTGTCTTTGAATAGTTTCAGATCCTCACTTAATTGCCTGCTTAGCTTCATTTGGTTTCATAAATGGTATCTTGTCTGCATACAGTTATTTACATCTAGGGATGGGGGGGTAAGCTTGTGTGCAATTTTCTTCAATATTTTTCAGGGGATAGTTTGTTCACTTTTCTAGTAAGATGAATGAAGGGAAGTAAAATGTGCTAGTTTTTTTCAACTGTGTTCTATTAGATTGATTCTTGTAGCTTAGTGAGATCAGTGGATATCCTTTTATATTTCAAAACTAAATATTAAGTGCTTTGCTGGATATAGTCCTAATCACTTAGCAGAGTCTCGGTAGTCATAAATCCAGAACATCGAAACCAGTAGTAGGATGTCAATGAGAAAAAACTACCAAAAAACCCAAGCCTCCCTCCCTCATCTCCTAATAATTGTCCTCGAGATTTTAAAACAATTTTAAAATAATTTTTGTTTTTAAAATATATCTGTAAAATGTACATTTTGAGAAGAGCTCTAATGTGTGGAGTAAAAGAATATTTCTTGGCTCATCCACTGATCAGGTGATTTCCTAATGAACATACATGTAAATGACTGTCAATACAATGGATCTTGCATGCTTCACGCTGAGGAAAAATGTATGTAATGCAAAAGGGAAATGGAGCAGAAATGAAATGCTAGTGTTAATTTTAATACACTTTAACAAACTTAGGAGATGGCAGTCTTCAGTCTATAATACTCTTTAGATTTCAAAAGAATCTTTAACATAGCATTAGTTTAAACTCTAGCATAAAGGTGAATACATAAGTAAATCCAGGGGAGCTTTTAAATGTTATCGTTGATGTGATTTATAATTCCTTTTTATATTTCTTACCAAATCCCGTTGGTCAATTTTGTACTTCAAAAAGTCAATTTTCCTCATAATAAATGTATTGAGATCATGCTCTGTCTTACCACTTTCAAGGGTGTCTAACTAAGAAAACTAAGAAAAAAATAGGGAATATTGTTTTTGCCAAGAGGATGAAGGAAGACAGAGGCTTCTTGATGTGGTAATAATTAATCAATCACCAAAGGGTGAATACTATTTGCACTGAAGTGAATGTATTACAATATTGGTAATATATCCTTGAAACACATACCTTAGGGACATTGGTAAAATATAATTTTAGAATTAATTAATAAAGAAGATAATTATTTAGACCTTTGATCTTCAGTGTGTTTCTACACAAGTTCTTCTACTGAGATGTAACCAAGAAGAGCTTCACACAATATTCTGTACCTTCAGACACCTTCTTTTGCTCTCAGTTAAATTTGTATTAGTACTGGCATTTACTGCAACGTGCTGTTGCACCTGGAAATTCATAATCAAGTCTCCTTTGCTTGCAGGTGAAAAAGCATATGCTGTTAGGCATTTTCTTTTTAATTTCTGGCTTTTGATTTACTATATCATTTTATTTCTTTTTATTTTCCAGTCAGGTATCTGTTACTTTTCCACACACTATATAAGTGTTTTCAACAACATAGAAATCTGTTGCCGCTTCCTCCTTATATGTTTCGTTGCATTGCTGGAAAATGGCTGTTTGAGCTTCTGTCATGAAGTATTTGGGAATCAAATACAGGTTGTTTGTCAGATAAACCTCTAATATTTCAGAGGCTGTGAGTTTGTAGGTGACAGATGAACTACTGCATGTGACTTTTTTTTTTTTGCATCTTAATGTTTGTGATAGTGTGTCTTCTTAAGACCCTTTGCTGATATGATGCTGCTGTACCCCACTGAAAGCAATACATTTATGTTGGGTTAGAAATTGAAATTTCTGAGCATTTTTCAAGACCAAATTGATAGCTCAAATACCATCTAGGTATCGATTGTGATCTCATCCCTTAAAATGTAATGTAATTCTTACTGATTTCATTTGGAGAATACTGACCACAATTCTTGTTTTGATTCATACTTTTGCACAAAAATGGACAGACCAGTATGAAACAGGCAAATTTTTAAAATAAAAAAATAGAAGGAAAAAAGCAGAAAGAATAAGTTTTTGTAATGGGACTTCTGCCCAAAAATAGGATTTTATTCCTAACTAGTCTCTTTAGTGCAATTTTGTTTTCCTACCCAAGAGCAGTAAATGAGATAGCTACATATTAGATGGTTGCATTATGTCAACATATATATGTGTATCCATCTCAACTGTAACTGTCTTGTTCTTATACCAAATCACTGTGTACACCCATGATTAGCTTGAATACTTTTTCTTATCTGGAAGGTACTGCTACCTAGTAAGATTTTGGAAAAAAAGACCTTGATCTAAAAGTAAGGTTACTCTGTGTTCCTCATAGTGCAGAAGCCTATAGCATATGACTGTCAGTACCCAGGATATGTCTTGAAACATATTAAATTCTATTTTTATTTTCATTTAAGCAAGGAATGTGCATTTCCTCACTAAAACTGGAAACAAGAAAAACCAGAACCACATTATGCTAAATAGTGTTCTTAAGTTTGCATAAAAATTGTTCGAAACAAATAATGATTTAAAAGCTTAGGTAATGATTCTGGAGACAGAATCTTCTAAAGGAGGTTCTCTGCCCATGCTTTGTATTAATTTAGGAATTTTAGCTATAGTCTGATATCAGTAACAATACAGAACACAAGCAAAATAAATATTCAGTAGATTTACATTTTTCATATGGAATACACTTATTTCTTGTCAGAATGAGAAAGCTCTGTATCTGCCTTGCCAAGCTGTGGATTATGACTAAAACATCTATAAATAAATTCATAACAGCTTGAAACCCAGTTTTAGTTTAATTAGAGACAGTTCAAAGTAACTCGTCTGGTCCTGTAGTTGCCCTGAGGTTTTGCATTTCTCTAAGTGACTTACTAAGAGCCCCACACCAAGCATTGCCATCTATAGTAAGTGAGTTTTGCTTTATGGCTGGTCAGTTACATTAGGAAAAGCAAGGGAAATGAAAATCTGTTGTGCGCCATGGGAGGCGGACAGCTCGTTTCCATAATCTCTTGACCTCCCAATCTGATCTTGTGTTTTCAGCCTTTTCAGAGCAATTTATATTTTCAAGGCATTTGCGTAGCTAGTCTCCTGCAGAGCCACTATCCCTGGTTTCTGATCTGGATGTGTTCTGCTAGTTTGAGCACTAAACATTTTAAAATGTATGAATTCTGACAAGCAACTTGTGACACTATGATAGAAAGTATATTTTTAAAGCTATTAAGTACTTACTGCATATATACTCTATATTTCACTTATCATTTGACAGCAGAGTAATTGCAAAATGAACATTTAGATTGGATTGAGGACACCATAAGCTGCAACAGCTGTAGGTGTGAAGAAAATCTTGGTTGTACATGCTTTGCAGTATGTCAAAATAAATAAATAAATAACGTTTGCCATGCTTACAGAATGCACAAGGTAGCATTGATACTTTCTTGATAAATCTTCAAGACTGAACTTTTACAATGCTTGCTATATGAGAGGTTTATTTCTGAGTCTTGAGTGAGTGAAAATGCCTTTTGGAGTGTGACTTAGAACATGTGCTATTCATTTACTATGGAGTAGGCTGCATAATGTCTGTATCCCACCCTACATCGCTTAATTCAGTTTCTAAGATTGGTATTGGTTAGATAATTTACTTAAGCACAAGCCTCAATATTTTGCTGGATCAGCAGTACACGTATTTATCAATTATATTTTATGATACTATATAATAGAAGTTTCACAAATATTTACAAATAATATTTGCTGCATATGAATAATATTTGTTCCATTTAATAGCTGTTCTGGATACGTTTGTTATATGGGCAGCATGTTTTTGGACTGTGCCAAAAAATGAAAATTGTGAAGAGTCATTTGAGTTTCCCAGAAAAGAAGACTCAGAAACCTCTATGAACAGTCAATCCCAAGCTTGTTTTTAGCTTGAATATTAGGTTTTGCACAAAATGTTTTTAAATTGAAGTGTACTGAAATTACTGTAACCAAAACATAAGTGTATTGTTTAAGTATTTCTTACCTTAATGTAAATTTTCTTGTTCTCCCAGCTTTAGTGTCAAACATAAACTCAAAAACTATTGTTTCTTCTAATTTTGGGTCTGACTAGTTAAGCTCCTTCTAATGACATAGGCTATTTGCCTCATTAATGTAATTTCATTGTTATTCTCAGTTATTATCTTCAGTGCTAGGCTGTTTTCCAGCAACAATTGCTATACAAGTCATACTAATTTGTACAGTTTCACTGCCCTAATATTCCACTGAGATACTACTTTAATTAAAACATGACCTTATTATTCATAACTAAATGTGAAGCATAACCTTTTATCCTCAAGGAGTGTCATCAAAGGTTGCATCTTAGTTCTGAATCAGATCAATGGCTGTCATGCAGGATGAAGCTCTTATCGTCTGTGAATAGCACCCGATGGTAATTTATAACAGTACCTGCCAACTCATCGATCTTTAGAGGCACACTGCAGTCATTCTCAACCTGCTTTAGATGCTTTCATTTAGCACTGCCTAGCCATTACTCCCCAATGATAGTCAGGAGGCAATTCATAAAATCAGAGTGAATTACCGTGTTTATATGTGTCTTAGTATGAAAGGCAGTAAGCAATTCTCTGAAGGCTGAAATAAGTTTGTATATGCTGTACCATCAATTTATTTTGTTATTGTACCTGGAGGGGAAAAGACTTTCGTTTTAAAAGGTGAGCAGTTCTGCTTCAGAGTTAGGGGACTGTGAAGCAAAGCTGAATAGTTGTACCTATCTTGGAGAAAGAGTGAATGGAACACCCTGCAATAAAAAATAGCTAGCCTCTGGTCAGCATAAAAATTCATTACCATGGCAATTGAATACACTGTAAGAAAAATAGCTAACAAAATAACCAAATGAAGTGGGTGCTGGCCTATATGGATGGTAAGTAAGCATTTTTTTTTTCCATAATAAAAGAGATTTTTGCAAGAGTTAAAGGCTCTTGACTGGAAACCCCTGCATTGTCCATAAAGGATATCAGTATCTGCATCACTGTACACAATCCACTATCCAGCTAGTTCTGTAAGACAAAGCATCCTTATGCAAAGTGTCCTTCTGTCTTGACCTGCATTCAGTTCTTTGACCTCCTGTTCTGCACTTAACCTTGGCATTTGGTAGACCCTATTGGAGTGGAAGGGATAAGGGTGATGGAAGACGAAGGGCTACACAGAAAAATGCAGAAGACATTTTAAGAGTGTTGCTGAATTTAGATAACCATTGTGAGTTTGTTCGTATTGAGTTGGTACCCTTAGAGGGAATTATTCTGTTTTTCTTTTCTGTCACAACCAAGCTAAAAACAAAAAATACCTTTCTTGAGCTGATACTGTTAAAAAAAAAAAAAAAGGTAATTTAATGAAATAATGTTGTTTGCTTGTTTTGCTCATCGTTTAGTACCAATTGATTACTCTCATAACATTTGATAGGAGTAGGTCTAATCAAAAGGTCAACTGACAATTTCTGTTACTCTCTGGTACTGGTTATCTCAGATGGCAGAACACATGCAGCTATGGAGCCAAGCATTTCACTAACCTTTTGCAGCTCTGAAGGTGTTGTAATCTTTTTTCCATTACTCACCATTTCTGTGACGCCTATCTAGAATAAGACAGTATTTTGCTTTTCCTGTAGCATAATGAAATAATATTATGGAAACTTCAGATCTATAAATAAAGGTAATAAGGTTTTAATATTAAAGAAATCTTAGTATAATTAGAAGGCTCAGCAAATTGGGTGCTATAAAATACCTAACGTGTCTTTAAATTGATTGAACTACAGAAAGAAACACACACACACACACAAAAATAAACTAATTAAAAAAATCTTTTTCTACTACAAATTAAATTAACTTTTATAAAAATCCATGAATTTTGCAGTTAAGATTCAGAAATCACAATGAAAGAAACATTCTGTTACAAATAATTAAAATAGTACTAAATAAAATCTATCTCAGAAAAAGGAAGGCAATCCAGTTCAAACCAGTAATTTCCATCACATGCATTGCACCAGCTATGCAAGAAGATATTTCCAAAATCTTTCAGAGTGACTCTCATTTTCCGTTCTGCCTCTATTTTTTTTCCTAGTTCAATCATTTCCATTTCATTTCTTACATAGTGTCCCACTGTTACAAATCATGGAATTGTATTAGTACAGGATCACTCCCTAAGGAAAAAAAAAGCGACTGAAAACAAAAACAAAGTCCTATATAGATAAGCATCAATAAAAAGGTTAAATTGTGTACTTAGTATTTTCATTTGACAGCTTAGTGATGCTTTGTTGAATTCCTTTTACAAGACTTAAAAACAAAAAAAAGGTTAATTCTCCTCTGAGAATGATCTGTGGATTAATGTTACATACCACAATACTAAACTTTTGTCCTTGCCTTTCCTAGTTTAATTTTAATCTCCAAAACATAGCTCACCTGGAATGTTTCACGTTCTTTTTATTGAATCTTTTTCATACTAGTCTTCCAGTTAAGAAGGAAAGCATTTTTTCTTCCTTCAAGGCAGAAGGTTTTCTAAATCTTAGCACTATGTCATTTTGACAATGTACTTCAGACCAGAAAAGAAAAATAGTAATGAAGCCTGTACATGTCCTAAAAACTGTCTTTTAAACTTCTGTACCAAGTTCAATTGATATTTTTTACTAAACTCATGAAATTTACCTGATTCCTAAGTGAAATAGATGTATATATTTTTTCACTTTGTGGCCTTGAATGTTTGAGCTTTAATTTTGAAGGTGAAGATGCCTTATTCTAACATTAACCTAGGGTTCCATACTTGAGTCCTTGAGAGTGCTACAGTAAAATAGTCAAGTGAAATAATAAATACCTACTAAAGTAAGCTTAGTCTCCAGTCCATCAGGATTTACAGATCCTATTCAGCAGAGGTGCTGTCAAGCCAGTCTCTCTGTACCGGCACAGGGGGTTCTCCCATTGCATATGCAAATGATCTATGACTTTGTGTTTTTTTAGTTCCCTGACACTCACAGAATGAATGAATGGACATTCCCATCCTTCCAAACTATAGAAATCCTTCTGAATGACAGTCATGTTCTCCAACATACTGGTTGCTCCCCCCAGTTCGTATCATCCACAAACTTGCTGAGAATACATATCATACTTGTTTGAACTTAGTCTTGTTTACCTGTTACAGATATAATTAAGTCATAGACTCATAGAATGATTTGAGTTGGAGGGGACCTTAAAGATCGTTTAGTTGCAATCTTGCCTGCCATGGGTGTGGTTACATGCCACTGGACCAGGTTGCTCAGAGCCCTGTTCAACATGGCCTTGAAACTTCCAAGGATGGGGCATCCACAGCTTCTCTGGGCAACCTGTTCCAATGCCTCATCACTCTTGAAGTGAAGAATTTCTTCCTAATATCTCATCTAAACTGCCCTTCTTTCAGTTAAAAGCCATTTCCCCTTGCCCTGTTGCTACATGCCCTTGTCAAATGTCCCTCTCCTGCTTTTTTTGTAGGCCCTCTTTAGGTACTGGAAGGCTGCTGTAACGTCTCAAAAAAGGCAACATCTAGAGTGTGGTGTGTTGTGTTTTTAGAATTCCTTGGTTGTTTGAGGTAACTGTAACAAGCATAGAACATTTAGGATCAAATATTTATTAATTTTATTACATTTTTTCTTCAATAATTTTTAGAAATTATAAGGATCATGAGATTTCCAACTGTGCCTTTCAAGTTGAAGTCACATATTGTAATGCAGTTTTTCTATCTCTGCAGCAGAAATCAGCTATTCTTTTCCTAGACTAAGTTGTTGGTCTATTAAAGACACTAGCTAGCGCCTTTTCTAAGCTTTTTGTTGATTTGTTTGTTAGAACATGTATCTATGAACATGCAAAATGTTTGCTTTCTGAGTCACCAGAGAACTCAGGTGCAGGTAATACCCCTTTTTTGATATAAAGTGACTTTGTTACTTTTTTTCTCACTAGATCCTGCCTAAATCCAATATATCCGTGATTTAACATTTTGCTCATGCAAATCTTCCCATCTTCCCAGGTCTCAGTAATACTAGCTAGATCATAAAAGAGCAATACCAATTCCAATTTATCTTTTTTATTACCCAGTCTTCTACCATTCATATATAGGCAACTAAAGTATTTCTGTTCAAGCTTCTTGGTGCTTTGATTAGTTTTATTCTTGACATCTTGATTTTGCACTAAATGAGTGTTCATTTGTTTCTCCTTTACACCCTCCTTGGTAGTTGCTAGTTTATGTACTCTTAACTGTCTGAGTCAGCTGATTCCCCAGAAGTTCTATGAATTCAGATGGATAAATAGCACATGTACTAAAGTGGATCATCACCAATAAATTCTTGCACAGTGACTAAAGACACATAAATAATCCTGTATTTACGTTGTGAATAATATTTATTTTAGTACATCTAGTCTAAAGTGCTCTGTAGACTTTCTCTATAGTCTGTGGATAAAGGTATCCCTATTCTCTAAATTTAAAAGCAGTCTTGAAATGAGTAATCATCTGGATTTTCTCTGCTGATGGAAGAAAAAGCCTAGATAAGGTCTTCCCAACTGGAATACCATCTCTCATGTTTAGGGATAGAACTCATTTAATGATTTTCTGTCATCTGGAAATGGTTGTTTCTTTTTATTCACCACACATTCCAGAACATTGCTGCCATTCCTAATTAAAGATGATTGAATTCTACCCAATGGAAAAAAAAACCCACCAAAAACCAGACAGATAGTAGGATGGATCCATCCTACCATCTGTCTGTTAATGCAGAAGACTCTTTCTATCCTCAGTAATGAGACCTTGAAAAATTCTTTTTTTTTCCCAGTTCATTAAGTTCTTTATGTTTGTGAGCAGCCATGGTTATCCTGCTAGACCAGTCACACAACTGCTTTTACCTATTTTCTTTATGATGAAATAGGGATAATTTCCTCTAAAAGGACCTTTTTCACATACAGAATTTTCCCTGGACCTCTAAGCATGTGTTTGTCTTTCTATGTTCGTTCTCATCTCTCTCCTGACGTCTAGAATATTTCCATATCTCCTAACCTGTAGGGACAAATTGTAACTCTCTTCCTCTGGTTTCCACTTTTTGTTCAGTATCACGTGAGCATAATTCTTAAATCAGCTTATCAAATTCTCCTCCTTTGTGCTTCTCTTTCTTATTAGAAGATATTTATTAACCCTAATCTCTGTAAATCACCTGTCTTTTTTTGCAACACAGACCTTGTTTGTGCAAAGAAAGGTCCTTATGTCTTCAGAAAAGAACTAAAATGGAGCATCAAAGCCTCTTGCAGGGCATATCCTCCAGGGTTATTCTGATTTTACACTTAAATCACAAGACTTTTTCTTTTTTCTATCTACTGCTTTGTAACATTTTTTTTAGGATGTAGAAGGCAGGGAGAGGGGGCATGTACTGTGATTAAATGAAGCTTATGATGTGATTAAGAAGTGATTATTACAGTCTAGTTCATAGTCAGGAGAAATACCTGGGACTCCATTTCAGTACCAATACTGGCTTACTTCAATCTATGTTAAAAATTTTGGGAAAAAAAGGGTCAGTCTTTAAATGCCCTAGAACAAGACATTTAAAATAGATTCTCTTGTTCTGTACCAGTTCTTAATCAGCTGAAAGCATACTGAGAAGAAACCGCATTGAGTCAGCACCTGCTACAGGCCTTTGTAACGCTTTTGTTTCAATTAAACAGCTGGAATCTCCTGGAATAAGATTTTATGAAGAAGAAAAACTTAATAAACTGGTTTGCAAACACTAAAATCCAATCATTATGTTCCTTCAATACCTCAGTTTCTCCATCCGTAAACCAAAAATAATTATCTCTCCATTTAAAACTTACTGAATTATGTTGAAAAGAGAATGTCATAGGACAAGTTAGTATTATTAACATCACTATTATTGTTACATTTATAGACTGTAATCTGCATAGTGACTCATGATACAAAAGCAATTGCTTTACATGTGGCTCTGTGACTGAAAGTACAATATGGTATTAAAGGCAAACATGTACAATTATAGATTGCCAGCACACCAGAAAAAAGAAAAAAAGGGAAAAAAGGATTACTCACCAAACCCTAGAAAAATCCTTTCTTTGCAGATAATGTATGACTCAAAGTCTTCTTTTCTCCTGATAGCTCAATGCTAAGTCTTGTCTCCAGGGGAAATCAAGATCTGCATTTAAATAAAGATATTAATAACTAGAGCTAGGTTTTATTTTCCAAGGATGGTAAGTGTTGTAAGGTACTTAGTATTAGAGAGAATGTGAAATCAATAGTGAATGATATTCCAAATATTCTGAAGAGTTCATCTTTTGTCATTTATCACATCTTACAGAGTAAATTACAGGTTATATTGTACGGAGTCTAATAAATCCATTATTCAGGAGTTATTGGTGGGGTTCTGTTAAAGCAATTCGAATTTAACTTTAGTAGGAGTTCTCAAACACTAAAACACAGCATATGTTCATTAAGGCTTGTCACTATTGGATATGAGAGAAACAAAAAAAGACCCCCGTAAAAAAACAAAACACAAAAATCCCCAACAACTAAAGAAAATAAACAAACACAAAGCAAAACAACTTTATTGGTGGAAGCAAGTAGTTGTGTAATTTAGTTTTGGAATAAATTTTTAATGTGAAATGAGAGTAACAGTGTTCTGAAGATTATGTAAAAGTTGGGTTAAGGAGACTCTTAGCTGTTATGCAGACAAAAAATCTGATTCCATAATTTTTAGTGTGAGCGGCAAGAAGCAGTAATACAGGGCTATAGGGTTCTGAGCAGAGTCAGATGCCTGAACATACATCCATGATTAACTTCATTAGTGGGAAATCCTCCAGAACTGTGACATCTTTCTTCATGTTAATAGGATGCATTAATTTTTAATGGAATTCACTGGGAGAATGGAAAACTGCCCAGTGTAGGAGATCATGTTTGAGGCCACCTCAGGACCCTGAAGGTCCATGGGATCTGACCAGATGCATCAGATGGTCGTGAGAGAAGTGGCAGATGAAGTGGCTAAGCCACTATCCATCATATTATGAAGTTGTGGCAGTCTGGTGAAGTTCCCATTGACGGGAAAAGGGGAAACATGACTCACATTTTCCCATTTTTGAAAAGGGGGAAAAATGAAGACCCAGGGAACTACAGGCTGTTCAGTCTCATCTCGGTGCTCAGCAAGATCATAGAGTAGATCCTCCTAGAAACTATGCTAAGGCACATGGAAAACAAGGAGAGGTTGGTGACAAACAACATGGTTTTACCAAGCCCAAGTCAAGCCCAACAAACCTGGTGGCCTTCTATGATAAAGTTACAGCCATGGTGGGTAGGGAAGAGCAAATGCCATCTGTCTTTGACATGTGAAAAGCATTTGACACTCTCTTGCATGACACGCTTGTCTCTAAAGTGGAGAGACATAGTTTTGACAGATGAACCACTCAGAAGATAAGGATTTGGCTGGACGATTACACTCAAGCAGTTGTAGTCAACAGCTCAGTGTCCAAGTAGATACCAGTGAAAAGTGGCATTCCTTAGGAGTCAATATTGGGACTGGCACTGTTTAACATCTTTGTTGGTGACATGGACAGTAGGATCAAGTAAATCCTTGGCAAGTTTCCAATGGCACCAAGCTATGTGGTGCTATTGAAATGCTGGAGGGAAGGGATGCCATCCAGAGGGACCCTGATAGGCTTGAGAATTCACACCTCATGAAGGTCAACAAGGCCAAGTGCAGAGGGCACGTTCTGTGGGTGGAGAATGGATTGAGAACAGCCCTGCAGAGAAGGACCTGGGGATGCTGGCTGACAATAAGCCCAACATGACTTGGCAAGGTGCTCTTGCAGCTCAGGAAGCCAATCTGGGCTGCATCAAAAGAGGCGTTACCAGCAGGTCAAGGGAAGTGATTCTCCCCATCTACTCTGCTCTTTTGAGACTCCACCTGTACTATGTACAGTTCTGGGGGCCCCAGTACAAGAAGGGCATGGAGCAAGTCCAGAGGAGGCCATGAAGATGATCAGAGGGCCGGAGCACCTCTCCTGTGAGGACAGGCTGAAGAGCTGTTGTTGCTCAATCTGGAGAAGAGAAGGCTTTGAAGAGACCTTATAGCAACCTTTCAGTACCTAAAAGGGAGCCAACAAGGGAGGTGGAAATGAGAGGTTTTGCAAGGGCATGTAGTGATAGGGCAAGGGAGAATGGCTTTGAAATGAAAGAGGGTAGGTCTAGATTTGATATTATGAAGAAATTACGAAGCTGGTAAGGCACTGAAACAGAGAAGTTGTAGATGCTCCATCCCTGGAAGTCAAGACTGCATTGGATGGAAGGTGACCCCACCTATGGCACAGGGGAATTGAAACTAAATGATCTTTAAGGTCTGCTCCAAATCAAGCCATTCTATGATTCTGTGAAATACTAGTTTCTGTCTTTATATCTAATCTTGTTAGCTAATGTTCAGAACATTGTGCTGTACTTGGGCCTTGACAAAAGTTAACAAAATAAAGAACTAAAGTCCTCTTTGCTTTTCACTAAATCTTGTGTCATACTTCTTTGCTGACAGTTTTGAAATTCCCACACTTTTTACTTTTATGGATCTGTAAGTTGGTGGTTTTTTTAACAGTACTTCGAAATCATCATTTTTAAAGGTGGCCATGAAAGATGTAATTTCTACTTTCAGACTGAATAACTCTCCTCTGTTCCAGCAAAAAGTACTGTTAGGAATTTAATTCTCAACAAGACACTGTCAGCATATCTCCTTCTAATTTTGCTTACAAATAGTATTTCCATCTGTGTGGACTGGGAAACTGAGAACTGGGAGAGATCCAAAATCAAATTGTTTATATTCTGTCAACTTACTGTCTTTTGATTTTTCATTGTTTAAACTTTATAAATCTTTTCAAAGCTTTGCTGTTTAAGATTGATTTCTCAAGACAGTGTCCAGCAGTGCAATTATGCTGAGATGATCATGCTTCATGCTGTTTTTAATCTCTTTTAGGTAATACCAAAAAAATATAATGAAATAGCTGACTCAGCTGCTCACTAAATTCCCCTGGCTCTAGCTGGGCTGGCTTGGAAGTCAGCAAGGGTTGTTTTTAATAGTCCCAGATGGCCTCCTGGTGTTTTCACCATCCCACAGTGATTGCTGTGTATCAGGTGAAGGACTAAGCAGATGATGATCTTTGCCTGTGAGTTTCCTCTTCCAGCTGCAGAGGTGGATGGAGAAGGAGGAAGCTCCCTACCTTCCCAGTACAACTTCTGCCTTTTTCAGCTGTGGAAGTTGGCCAAGAGGAACAAAATGGTGCAAATCTTCCTCTATTTCAGCTTCAAATCCCATGAGCAGTACCAGAAACACTGGGGAAATATCAGGAAAAAAATTAATACTGAAAGCAGGGAATTATATCATAATCTAGGGAACACATTATGGGAAAAAATATTCTTTAACCAGAGTAATAAAATTTCTTAGGATCTTGCTTAATTAGTGGTTTTTTTCCACAGAAGTTGAAATGGCTATATATATAAACTAAGGTAGATACTAACACAGTTTAGTAGATAAATCTGGTTTCAGCTGAGTTTACCTCATCTACTGTTCTGTGTCTCTCAGTGCGTATTTACTGCAGCCATGATGAATTCTTGGGCTTGCATAAGATGTCATGTCACTACATGCAGAAACAGGCCTTGTCTTTGGCCTGCCCTTCTTCTGATAGACTTGGCTCTGCTGGAAGGTAACTGCGGGTAGCAATGGCTTTGGTTTTATTAATTCTCTATTATTTTACCACTACTTTAGTGGTTAAAATGATAGCTGAAAGTAGATTAATACTTACTCATTCACACATGAGTGGGAGGAACTGTTGAATGCATTTGAAACTTAGTGGTTTTTAAGTTATGATCCTTCTCTAGTGAATCTGTAAATAAAAAGTACCATGCCCCAGCAACCTCTGATGTGTAGTATTCATTAATAAAATGACACTAGTAAAAAGATCTTTGTCATATTTTCACTTTATATTATTATACTCTCAATAATTGTTTCTGCAGCACTTCCATTGTTAGACAACATAATGTGCTTTTGTCAAAGTACAATCTTTCTTTGTGCTGAAAACAGGTATATTGCTGTCCTCATTAAAATAAATTGTCAACCAGGACTATATATCTAATTAATTAATTTGCTGGCTTTTTATAAGGAGAAACAGTGAATAGAAATTATATATAAATCTGAGTGAAATGCTTCTTTCCAGGTTTTCAGTATTTGATATACACTGATGTATATCCAGGTAAAGACAGTATTTTCTTGGCTTTATTTTCTCGCTGTTACAGAGAAGACTTGAGGTCAGACCTTTTGCTTGCATAAATCAACAGAACTCAGCTTGCTCTAAGACACTAGCTTAAATTCATTAGGGGTTTTTTTTCAACAAAGTAGCCTAACTTTTTCCATTGAAAGACCAAAAATTTCTTTTTCTTGTCTTTTTTTTTTCTTACTATTTTTTAGCTAAAAATGTTCAACAACCAGTGATAAAAATACCAAGTTAAGGAGGGGTTTGGAGGAAATGGACAAAAAAATTTAAAAATAGGAGGAAAATGCTAAGAAGATGAAAATATTCTGAAACACAAATACTGAATAGCTTGGAACAAATAGGAAATAAAGATGTAGCATTTCTGTAATGATAAGCTACACTGGGGCAAGAGTTCATGAGCTGAGATCTGGCCCGGTGTGGTCTGCTGTCAAGGCTCATGTTTTGTTTTCTAGGATACAACTGGGTCTGTAAGAATTGATTTTTCAAGAAAGAAGGTGGGATTTTGTTAGAAAACTCAAATTCAGCAAAAAGTTCAGAAACATGTCAGTTCCAGTGAAGATTGTCCCAAGAAATATTTCCCATATCCATCAAGCATTTTCAGAAAAGAGAGAGGAAACACTTACTCTGCAATATTTGGTAACTGGTGTTCACTGGCATGTAGAGAACAGTTCATGACCCTGCTTTGCCTCATTAGTGTAAGGAACTAGAATACAGTCCTCTTGAGGGATGCATGACTCCAGTCCCTGCCAGCCTCTTCTCTTCCATTGTTTCTCATTCTGGAATGGATGTAGATCTCTCCCTACCCTTGAGAAACTTTGTTTCTTCAATTGTGGAATAAGAAAGTTCGTGAAAACTTAAAAAGTAAATAGTGATGGGAAAACAATTTCCCAGGCAGCACTATTTGTGGTCAAGTCTGGTTTACTGCCATGGTGTGTCCCTATCTCAGCTCAGTGCTTGCTCCCAGTAAGTGGCTGATAAGCCACAGATTCGTTAGAGAAGTTTAGAATTTTGGATATAATATGAAAAATATTTATTTCTGTCTTTTGTTGCTTTTTGCAATTTTGTGCTGTTCTGCTAAATGCAAATTGCTCTTCATTACATTATTTTGCTGGCTTGTTTTCAAATGTTCATCCACATGTTTATTTATAAAGAGATTGCTATGTATGATGGCAATCACAGTGTCAGCAAGAATAATAATTCAGCAAAGCAAAGCCACTAATCGTTGAAGAAATATGTAGGAAAGGCTAAATTAATACCAGAAAAATATACCCACACTACACTGAAAAAATACTCAGTTTGGATTCTCTGCTTATGATGAAGTCTAAAGCATTAGTAGCTACATGCTCACAACAAGAAAATTTGATAGTTGAAGGAAAGAAGTACTAAATACCTTTATTACAGCAATGCATATTATTAATGAACATAATAAAATATGTGAATTAATATACAAAGCAAAACAGTGTATGAGAAAATTCAATGCTAATAGTCTTTCAGAGCAGGAGGTGGAAGCCCCATTGTTATTTAAAATGGGAGAAAATGCAGCATTTTAAAGAAACAGACTCTGCTGCAGGGTTTTTGCACCAGACCAGATGCTACACTGTTCTTGCAAAATCTGACAGAAATGGATACTGGATTTAGCAGATGAAGATGACAGTGTGAGTCAGCTGCTGAGTGCATAAAATCACATAGGTAAGCTGATTTTTTGAGAATATCATCAATGAGTCCCAAAGGAACTGCCATCCAGAAGACCTTTTCTATTTTATTTAATCAGTGCTAATGACCAGACAGTGAAGAAAGACAAGCTTTCCCAGTGACTGTACCCATTTCTATTCTGAAATGCCCTTAAGGTGATTCTTCTGGTTCAATGACTGTACAGAGAAGGCAGATTAACTTATATGCATTTCTTTAAAATGGTCTAAGTGCTTTCTGTATCTAGTGTAATTTGGAGCTTGGAAATTACTTGGGACCTTTATACATCTTCGTTGCTTGACAAAGGGAGAAAGGGACAGTACCTGTGGAGGCAGATGTACTGTATTTCTATTGCTATGTGGAAACAACACAAGAAAGAAAATACTCCATCAGATTGTGTGGGTTTAAAACACACATTTTCTCTCCTTTCATGTGATATTATATTTGATATTATTTCCTAGGGAAAACTGGTATAGAATATTAATTTTTCACAGGTTCTCAGGAAGTATAATGAATAGTATTACATGGGGCTTGGATACTCAAATATGTGCTTACTTTGTAATATAGTCAATTTGTATTAAATTACTGGTTTTCAAAACAATTTTGTTTCAGCTTGAACTGACATTTTCAGAGTCAAGGCAATTTAAATTTAGCAACTTGACTGCACTTCTTAATTCAAGTGCACGTTTGAAAAGATTGAGAAAACTGTTACAATAGCTTAACTGTAGCTCAACAGTTTTAGGGCCAAGAGTAATAGAGAGTTGAAATCATTCCTCTCTCAGCACAGACTGCTAAAATAATCTGAGGATTAAATCTGCTATTTTGGAAGTGTACAGAAAAAATTAGAACTGATACTTTTGCTCCCCATCTAATTCTTCAGTGAGACAACCGGGCTTCCAGGTTCTTCCAGGAAAATATAAATAAGCTCTTAATGCCTCCACAGGAAAACTCTGGGTAGTTTTGTTTTGGTTGGTTGTTTGGTTTCTTTTTGGAGGTGGGGAGTGTTGGGTCTTTTTAGTTTAGTTCTTTAGGAGAAAGAGTGAAAAGCAGAATTAAAAATCCCAAATCTTTTTCATAACACCATACTTTTCTGGACTGTCTGATTGCATTCAGATGGGATTTTTGGATGGATTACCACCTTGTCAGCTAGACCATGGCACTAAGTGCCACATCAGTCCAGGGACAGTGACACCACCACCCTTCTGGGTAATCCATTCCAATGCTTAACAACCCTTTCAGTGAAGAAATCTGTCTAACCTGAACCTTCTGTGGCACACCTTGAAGCTATGTCCTCTTGTCCTGTTGCTGGTTGCCTGGTTAGAAGATGTTGAACCCCACCTGCTACAACCTCCTTTCAGGCAGTTGTAGAGAGCTGTAAGGTCTCCCCTGAGTCTCCTTTTCTTCAGGCTAAACAATCCCATCTCCCTCATCCAATTGTTACAGGACTTACTCTCCAGACCCTTCACCAGCTTTGTTGCCCTTCTCTGGACATGCTCCAGCACCTCAGTATTTTTGTGGATGCAGTATTTGAAGTGCAGCCTCACCAGTGCTGACTACAGAAGGACAATCACTTCCCTGGTCTATGGTACACAAGGAATATCTTCACACTCACCAAATATTGATAAAATAAACTGGAATACAAGAGAAAGAAAATGATTTGATGTTGCAGATTCTTCTTACAGAATGTCATTTCCCATGTAGCTGGTTAAGGGCAGACTATAGCTTTAAGATTGATGCTAGTCCATTCTCTTCACTTTCACATGTTGTAAAGCCTGCATATATTAATTATTTATTTTCCTTTAAAATTAAATTTTTATTTTTTTATGATTTAAGAAATGAAACAGTTGTTTTTTCAAAGTTTCTTCTTCATGATTTTAAAATTTCACTTCAACCCAAATAAAGGTGAGATATACTGATAAATGAGCTGTGAGTGACTTCATAGTGAATTATTCATAGATATACATGAAGTAAGATGTCCTTACTAGTTTTCAGGATTCTGGCTCTTGCATCAAGATCAAAGCAAACATAATTGAAATGATGCTAACAATGCTATAAAATATAGAAAACTAAGAGATGGAGAGCCCAGTCTCTTCAGGCTGTAGCAGAACACATCTTGAAAAATAAGTGCTTTCACAGCTACCTAAAAATCAAATAGAGGAAGCTCTGTGAAATATTTTGACAGTCTGTTTATAAAAAATTCACTGTGTCTGGAAGAAAATCAGGAAATCTGTTTACATTCCTGTTAATTTTAATGCATTAAAGATTTGCAATATATAAACATTAGTGTGGTGGCAAAAAGCTATGCAGTTTAATAGTGGCTCAATTTCTTTTACTCTACAGTTACATATTTTCTACACAGAGTTAATTTGGAGAAATAATTTGGAGTTACTCTCATGTGCAATACCTGTTTTTGTGGACTTCTAACCTTCTGCTTTGGGATCCAGAAGTATTAATGAATTTACTTGTGAAATCTTCATGAGACATTGTTAGTGATTTTTCAGCAGTTATCACCTATGGCAGTGAAAGATTTGAGTCCGTATTTCTTTAGTGCAGGAAAGCCTATGAAATCTACCCAAGGAAACATGGAAACATGGAAACTTATTGGAAACATGGAAACTTACTGGAAACATAGACCCATATTTCTACTCACTCACTGAGGAGAAACCTGTGTCTTAGGCTGTTTCAACATTGAGATGCAATGCAACATTTATTGTCATTTCATGGGTTAAGCTACGCTCTCCAGTCAAGTCCTGAGTTTTTTTCTAGGAGGAATTCTGAGCTACTTGGTCCTGTTTTTTGATAAGTAGACCTGTGTCTCTAGGATAGAAGAAACTGTGGTGTTCTCCTGCATGTTCCCTAATAGGAAGGATTGGGAAATCAGGTGTTTACCAGTGTTGAAGAACATGTCATCTAGAATATAACATCTATATTCTTGCTTCTTGACTTCTGTGATTAATATTTTTTTCCTTATTCTTCATAGAATGTAAGCCAAGAAACATATTGTCAAACTTGCTCTATGTAGGAAAAGTCTGAAGTGTTTCATGGTATCTTTCACTTTGATATTGTCACTGATTTAAGGTTAAATGCATTCACATGCCATTTGCAGAAATCCCTCTACAAATCTGTCAGAAGACAGAAATTCCTTTGGGAAATAAGTTAGGGTTGGAGCAAAATTAATGAGTCAAAGACTATGGTCTTTCAAGTCTCTGGACACTAAATCATTCCTGAGATGCACATCATAGGACAGAATTTCACCTCCTTCCACTAATCTGAATAAATATAGAGGATGTGAGAGTGTTCAGTTACTTTCTTTTCCAATTACATCTGGGTTTGTTTAAATTAAAAATAGGGAGGATAAAAAATCTATTCCTAAATATTTAGGGGTTATGTAAGGACTTCTTACTTAAAAAAATAAAACAACAAATACCCACATTTTGGTTTAAGTAAACAACAGATATGTTGCTGGATATTAGAACTTATGTCGTTACTCGACATTTCCTGTGTCATTCTTCTGTGATTTACTTCCACTGTAATATAGGAACAGTCAATACTTACTTGGTATTTAAAAAAGACAGAAATCCTATCTTGTTCATACAGCAAAAAAGCAGCAAAAACTTGGAAACAAAAAAAAATGTTGGTCAGAAATTCACTTATTCACTAAAAACTGTTACTTCAAAAATATTTACAGTACTTCGTTCCCTAAAATATTTTCCCTTATGATTCAATTCTGTGTCTTCTCTTGTCTGTGGCTTAGATATTTCTTGGTTCTAACAAGGTGGTATGAACACATTTTTTGTCTCTTGCTTTACTCCTTTGTAGCTCTAACAGGAGCCCTAGCATACTGCTAGTGTAAATTGATGCCTGGCTTTACCCATCTGATTTAAGGTAGCTACCTGAAGTACTGAAGTTAATTTTGGTGCTCTTAAAAGCACTGAAATAAGAGTCACAATTACTAGGTTTTTCTCTGTGAAGAAATAGGCATTCCCAAAGGATGATTCGTTCATCTGTGAGTCTGTCTTTTCATAGACGTCTATATGAACTGTGTTCTCGGTAATTACCTGAAGTTAAGCTGAATAAACTGAGCCTTCATCATTATGCAAAATGACCATGGATGGGCAGATTTGGAGATTTAGTTTGAAAAGGGAAATAGAAATGTAAGTTTCTCTCCAGTGCTTAGCCAGCGTGCAGCAATCCTGAGGCCGTAGCTATGCATGAGGCTATGGCTATGCATGGCTGAGCACTGAATGCTTGCTCATTCGGTGCTTGACACCGCTGCTCAGACTGCCAGGAAATGTCACAATTCTGGATGTTTTGTAAGAAGGACAGGATTAGCCACAAGGAAGTTAACTAAGACAATTCCATTTTAAGATCTGAGAAAAAGGAAGCATCAAGGAATTAACTTCAGTCCAATGAATAGTGGAGTATTGCTAAGCCAATTAAAAGGCCAACTTCTGCACCAGAATTGTTTAATTTGTGCATTCAGTTAGTTTACTGCTATTGTGTTTTGTAAAATGCCTAAGAAAAATCTTGTGAAAATGAGTTGGTGAAGGGATTTGGGAAGACATGATCAGATGGTTTGGGAACCAGTACTGAGATTTTAAGTGCAGGGGAAGGGAAGGGAAGGGAAGGGAAGGGAAGGGAAGGGAAGGGAAGGGAAGGGAAGGGAAGGGAAGGGAAGGGAAGGGAAGGGAAGAAGTTGTTACTTCATCTGTCTTTACTCATAACGACACTTCTAGGAGGGAGTTCTTTGGACTGACATTAGTTAGAGAAGCCAAGGCTTGTCTGTCTTTTAAGAAAAAATTTTAAATATTAATTTTGTTTAAAATGTTCAAGAAGGAAGTATTCAGCTCAATTATTAACAGAAGTCTGGTTTTAGTTAATACCCTCACTGTCTGAAAAACAATAATTAAAATATCATGCCTTACTTCTAATTCTGAATAATAAATGTGCAGGTCTAACTTTTACCAATGTTTATATACATCATAAGTATATATGTCCTTTACATCACCACGCTGAATCAAGGAAATATGCTGTTGGAAATACTAGTGGTTTTAAGGCTAGGTCCATAAAGAGAGAATGGTTCAGTTAAAGAATTCTTATTCCCCAAGAATGTAAATATGCTTTGGAAGTTTGGTACATTACCTATGCCCCAGAAAGAAGAAGTAGTAGATTTTAAATAGTATGATTCACAAGAACTTAAATATATAGGGGGTTTTATTTATTTAGTAGTTGATTTTCCCCTTGGCATTTCCTACTGAGTAGCTTAAGAGCATGCATTTACTTGCGGAAAGAGGAGAGAGGAACAAAAAACCCAGGCTCTTATTCAGCTTGGGGTTGCAATGAACACAGAGAGGAGTGTCATGCCCTAACTTTGCAAGAGTATTCTTTTTCTCATGGGATTCATGGGTGAACACGTCCTGGAAATTGGGATTCAAGGTCAACCTCTTCCCACAAAATAGAGAATAACACAGTTCTGTACATTTTTTGTAACATTCCACTGATTAAGAAAAGACTCAACATATGAGAAACTTTTGCCTAGATCTAGTGTTTGATGAAACTTTAATGCCTGTTTCCTAAAAGATTACATCAAGTACAAGGCTATAGGAATATAATATCTTTATTCTGAATAAAGGCTTTCTCAATGTCTTTTCTTCTTTCTCTCCTGTGCTTCAATGACCAACTAAAATACTTCTTTGAATGAAAAAAAAAAAGAAGAAATATGAGTCAGGATCTTATTTCTTAAACTGAAAATGCTGAAGATCCACAAAGATGGGATACATAGTTTACAATAATATTCTCTTTTTCTCCTGAAAATGCATAGATAGAAATAGTTAGAAATGCAGAAAACTGGAAAGATGACAAAACTTAAGAACATGTGATTCCAGTTCCAGATCCCAGGACTGCATTTCTGAAGTAAATTATTTTTGTAAAGAACACCTAAACACTTCTGGAGGCTGTGACAAAAATGTTAAACATTCTGAGCAGACCAGCAAATTCTGTCAAGCCATGTATCCTGCCTGTGATGACAGCCATTTGAAACCAGAATTTCATCTTCTCCTTCTGGACCATGACTACATTCTTCCCTCCCTTTTGGGCCTTTCATTATTCCTTCAGGCCTAGTCACACAGCAGTGTCATTTATAGCAGGCCTCAGCCCTTTTTTATAATGTCTTTCCTCTTCAATCCACAAAAAATGTTATAACATTCTTTGTGGAAATGGCTTTATTTGTTGTTTGTACTGAATGCAGTGGATATTTTTAAATCTGTTGAAAGAGAAGCTGTGCAAAAGGCCACAAATACCGTATGGTCTCTGACCTGCTTTCACATTTTTTCTGTGGTGGTGAAGTATTGTGGTGCAATGGCCAAGCTTCTGAATGTCTTGTGGGACAGGACACCATTTGGCAATGACACAAGTTACATTTGCAACTGAATGTTCTGATTGGTTTGGCCTCAGCAGTAACATTAGGGCACCCTAGACAGGTCCTGATGCATTGCTGGCATTCCAGGACAGGCTTTGAGCACAGGCTTTCACAATTTCAAAGTGTAAGGGAGGGCTGAATCAGCAGGAGATATTCCCTGGCCTCCTACTTCCACACTAGTTTGGGCAGCTACAGCACCCAAAGGAGAGGTGTTGATGTAAGGTAGGGTGCTTTCAGGGATTGGACAAACAAAGGCATTTTCTAAGTCCTGTCTTCAGCACCAAAGTAAGGAGTTTCGCATCTCTTCCCTGAGACCTACTTTGGATATAGTTTTTTATTCTATTATAGCTGATAGAACTTTTCTCAGCTGAAGATCTGCATTAAGTATGCATTTAGTTTGGAGCACTGCATGCTTTCATAATAAATGTTCACCTAAGCATCACAGCTTAGGTATTTTGCACACTACGGCTCATGGAAAAATATGGACCCTGGCATTAATTTCTCACTATTAAATGATTGTAGCAATAATTACACTAGCTGTGAGTGTAATTGAGTGAAAGTGACAGCTGTACCTCTCTAGCTAATGTATTATTTTGGGTTGAACTTGATCAGTAAAGCAGATCCTAATTCAAGAACAGTGCATTTACAGGTTGCTCCCACATGCCTTGAGGGCTACCACTCAAGCAAACAGAATATTGAGGTTTGTAACAGTAGCAAAAGAACAAGTTTTAAATGGGATGGAAATAATAACATGAGAATAGGAGCTTCCAGGAGGGGTATGTTTTGGTTGGAATGCAGAGAGAAAAATAGGGTTGAAGCAGAAGGGGTTGCTGGCTTTCCTTTCTAAGCTGGCAACACTCCAGGTAACAAATGTACTCTGAGAATTTCTCATTCTGACCTCTGCTTAGCTATCAGCACTGAACTGGTCTTTTTCCTGAACTTGTTTTCCTAACTCTAACTCCGACATCATGTCTTACAATCACTACTTCAGAATGGTAATCTATATTGGAAAACTATAGATTAGTCTTCTGAGATAAAACCACTTCAGGTAGGTAAAACGTTTCAGGTGTTCCTACCAGATAGAAAAAACTGCTTTATATCTGGCTGCTATAATTAAGTTTTATTACCATGTAGCAATCTGTCTTTCCCTGTTTCTTCCTCCATATTATGTTCAGTTCCCTTTTATAGGCTCATAGACAAAAGATTTTTCTTGCTCATTATTATATCTAGTTCTTGGGTGTGGGAATTTTTTGTTTGCTTGTTTCTCTGGTCTGGTGTTTTTTGATATAGGAATTTCCATTACCAATATTTTAAAAGATGATCTTTGAAATTTTTTTTGTGAGGTCTACAGTATGCAGTTCACCAAGTCTCAGCAAATATAGCATTTAAGCACAGTAAAAAAAGTCAACCAAAACAATGAAGTAATTTAGATTGAACAACTCTAAAAATATCTAATTTAATGGCAAGATTATTTTTCAGACTGTCTTGTTTCAAAACTGTAACATACATATTATTGTAGCCAAGAGGCTTTCAGGAAAATTTAAAATCAAATTCAGAATGCAGTTGCATTACACGTAGAAAAAGATATAACATCAGAAGATGTGCATTTCTACCTTCTTTATTCCTTTTTTATATCTTCCGTGGGTTTATGCAAATTTTTTTATATCTGAAGATATCACAGTTTGCCACTCAATGTGTGTGCTGAATTTAAATTGAAATGAAACAGGAAGATATTTACTAGTTGCTACAATACTAAATACCAGAATATCTGAAAGCATTTTGTGCTAGATAGTATTGTGATGAAAAATAGAGAACATGATCTTGCAGGGAAACTGCTGGATAGAGAAACAGTAAATTAATTTAAATTGTTTAGATACACATCTATGCATGCATGTACTAGTTCTATTAATGTGAATGATAGTCTTTTCTTTAGTTTCACTGATCTTACTCCTGACTTTTTTACTGAGAAGAGCAGCTGTCAGAACAAACACAATGTCTGAACAAAGACCCTAGATTTTTCTTGCTTTTTTTTGTAAATACAGAGCTTTTGATCATGTTACTATGAACACCTATGGAGGTCCCACCAAAAAGTCACGTATTTTGTCTTCAAGTCATGCAGAATACCATTAATTATTTTTTTTGCCTTTTCATCCGATCCTGTCTGCTCTTATGTACTTGCTGACAGCTGTACTCAGTGGTGTGACTCACAACCTTCCCTGGAGCAGAGCCCTTTGAGCATGTTCCTTATTGTGTTGCTCAGCTGCATGGAATCTATTGCCCTAGGTTAGCCCATCATGTAGGCAGCCACTTAAAGGAGACTGATTCACTTTTAAACAGAATGTGTAGCAGAACCCTAAATTTGTGCTGGCAACATTGTCCATACAACTCAGAGAAAATTCTGCAGTTAAAAAAAGTGTGAAGATCAGGACACTCTCCTGCTCCTGCTTATTAATATTAGCTACAGGGATTGAAGAAAAATGCTTTAGTTTCACATTCTGTTACTGTATTGATCTAAATAAAACGTTGGGGTTTTGACAGTAGGTGTTACAAGTTATACAACTGAGCTACAGACTGTTCAGATATTGTTTGGAGATTTCTCAACTACTATCCTGGACTGAGTACTATTTACATAAGAGAGTATATTCTAGGTGAGTTCTCCACTAAGTTGATCTAAGAAATGCAGTCCTAGTGCATAAGAACCCTGTCACTGTTAGAAGGAGGACAAATTATCTGTTCATTGCTGCACTAATGGAGTCATGCTTCTGGCAAGGCACAGTTTACTCAGTGCAAATGGTCTTCAGTTAATATTCCAGAGCTTTGTATTGATGCAGTTTTATTTTACTTTTCAATTCAAATGAGATAAGCATTTACTCACTTGTGTCTTACCTCCTCTTCACGAGAAGGGTAAACATACTGTTGAAATCAAGGGCATGTTTTCTATTGCAATTTATAAACAAAAAAATAAGAGTTTATCCAAAATGAATAATCCTATTTTTATGCTTACATCTTTTTTTCAGAGGCAGGAAAGCAGGCTAATAAACAATGACTCTCTCTTTCTGTGATATTAAAGCTTAATTATCTTGTTACTTCTTAGTAATCCCACAAATAACATTTTGAACAAGGCATTATTAGATCTGTTTCAGTTTCTATGTGGGTAATCTATAGGAAGAGAGTTAGTAAAGTTTCAAGAACAAATTAAAACCTGATTACTTGACTGCAAAGTCAGTTTTTTGTGAAGTCTTACTGGAATATTAGAGAGATGTGTGAGATGATGTATTCATTCTGTAGTGCCTGCTTATTGCCAGAACTGGGGAAAAATTATTCTCCTTCATCTCAGTACTTCTTAAAAGACGTACTTCAGTCAAGAATGGTGGATATTCTGAAATTACTGTGTCTTCCTCTGTGCCACAGAAACACAATAGTCCTTAACAAGCCAAACATCACAAACTAGTCAGAAATTTGTTAGAAAACGTATACTTTAGCAATTGTACTAAATGAAAACAAAACAGAAAAGATCCAAGAAGTTTCTTCAGAGTACTCTACTGACTTCCAACAAAACGATATTTAAAAATGGATAAATGCCATAAAAGTATATTTTCAGCTTTCTGTGACTCTGGCAGATGAGCACAAATTAATTCATGCCATAAGCATGCAAGCTTCTGAACCCTTCACTGAATTTCACCAAGGGCAAATAACTGCTATAAAAGTATTTTCATGCTTCTGTGGCTGTGCAACTAAACAGAACCCTTTTACAATATTAGCCAATGCAAATCAAAATTGTCAATATTCTGTAAGTAGAAGAAAAAGGTATTATTGGTCTCAGTGTTTGAGTGAATCCATGTGTGAGGCAGTGTTGAAAAAGGCATTTGATTTCTGACTCAAGCTTGTGTTTTCTTTCAGTAATCAATGACTTCACCTATGCAATAATCAGAAATTTCAGAATGATCAATTTCTTTTCATATGCCTGGCTATTTACTTTGGATTTATAGCTTCTTTATCAGCAGAAGAATTAAGTTTGCGAACACTTTAGTTTTCCTTAACAGTCAATGCTTCCTTTTGATCCTGCAGTGTTTGCTGAAGCAAAACACCCATTCTCAGTAAAATAAGGGCTACAGAGCCTTCTGTCCTTGCTAACAGTTTTTTCCAGTGAGTAGGACTGGTTGCACAATGTAAAGCCTCTGAATTATGACTCAGGAATCTTGAATTCTCTTCATAAATCTGCCACTGACTGTTATAGAACTTAGAACAATTCATTTGATCTTTGTTCCCATCTATCTTTGCATTTTTTCTCTGTTTTGTGCACGAGGGTAATTTTAGCCAATGGCTTGTCTCCTCACAAGTTTGAAAAAAAATTTTGGATATGTGGTCTAAGTCAAGAACTCTGGAGGATACTGTCGTACAAAGAAATGATAAACCAAATCTACAGGAGGCTTGATAAATGACAAACATTTCTTTTTTGTGTGTGTGTCAGATAAATAAGACTTGCAGTCCACTGTGAGAAATCTTCATAAAAACAAGAACTTTTACTTGTGAGCTCCTTGTCTTTAACTTTCACTCACTCTTTATTTTTTTTTCCCTTTTAATTTATTTTTCTGCGTAAGAAATACAGTGATTTTATCCACTGATTTCCACCTGCAGTTAAACAAAGACTGAGGAAAAGTTGCTTAATGCTGCACTTAACTATCCTTCCAGCAGCACATATCCTTTAAGACCTGTGTTTACTGACAACACAGCAAGCAAATGCTGTGAAGGTTAAGCACAGTAGTTAAACAAAAAGTAATCCTCCTACGTATTCTTCCAAGGGCACTGCCAGCAGATTATCAGGACAGGAGGATGGGAGTCTGACATTAAGTGTTCTCTGGTTCAGCCAAACTGAAAGATACATGAAAAATACTGTTTTCCTCTCTACCCAAGTGTGCCCATGTTTTTTATTGGAATTTTGCATATGTTAATTATTTGTCTCTAACAAACAATTCTTATGGTTTGTTATCTCTATGGAAACCAACTGTTGATCAAATTCTGTCTTAAGGCATAGTATATTTACTTCTGATGTTAGTCAGAGGAGAAAAATACAATTCTTAATATAAATTTATCATCAAGAAGGACAGATCATAGGACTAATTAGCCAGCTGACCCATGCAGCCCTCATTCACCAAATTCTTGAGCAGAATGAGACACTCTTTAATAGTAATATCATGGTGTGAATTTTCAGTTACAGAATCTCTTAATGTAATACAATAGGAGAGAGCATATTTTGAGGAAAATGAACAACTTGTGTATGTAGTTTGGCCTTAACAAGTTAAAATACGTAGGTTGAAATTGCTTTTGTAAAAATTAAGGACTCTATGAAAAAGACAAGAAGATTTATAAAGGAAGAAATGTATTTTGTTATCCATTTCATTACTAGTATTTGTGGTGAATATTTAGAGCAAGATACCTGCTGCCTTGAGGACACTACTTCTGTAAAGTGCCTACGTTAAAGTGACTTATTAGTATACTTAGTCCTTATTGGTATATTTCTTCTAAGTACTGCACTGCAAAACAATAGGACCTTCAGCTAAAGTTATTCATAATACCCAACAATCAGAATACCTTTTTTGTTTCTAGGAAATTAGTAAACAGGCTGTTGTTAACCAAGGAAGAGGAAATTATTTCAGCAGCTAGGGAAATTGCACCACTCTGCCACTGAATCCCGAAGGAATGAATCCAGATGCATTAGTAAAATTGTGCATTTTTAAGTCAGCTGTAGCAACATATGAAAACTCATTAACAGAGAGAGAGGTAAAAGGGGATTGAATACTTTAACAGTTATTTTGTTTCTAAATATTATTTTTTTCTTGCAAGTTATTATTTTCAAAGACTTGCATTGGTGCCTTTTGAAGCTCTTTTTCTAGCACTAATTTCTTGATCTTTAATTACCACCCAAGTCAGTCCAGTGCTTACATATGAAACATAGGTTAAATCAACACTTTTAGAAAAGTATAATGGTCAAATACTTACATTCATTTAAAAGTAATATTAAACTATTATTTTTTAAAGAAAAGGGTCTTGTTATTAACCTTGTGATGAATCTCTGTGTAATTGGTAATTAAGATACTCTGTGGTGGTAAGAAAGTATGTTAATAGTCACACCTATAAGAATGAATTTACTCTGACTATCTCTAATATTCCTGAGTCTCATTTTGGCGTAGATGTTCACATTTCTTTAAGCAAAGCCTATGCTAGTGAACTGTGAGAGAGCAGGATATAGAAAATAAAATCGTCATCGTATATTTTTTTTAAAATAAAATTATCTTGCCCTTGATTCAAACAATTACAAGAGTGTTATTCAATAAACCTTTCCTCATTGGCAGTTCTATTATATTTAACAGGGTTTTCAGCTAGGTGACACATTTTTCTGTAATACTATTTTGTAACATCACCATATCATCTCATGCAAGAGTGGGTAATGCAAATTAATATTGTAGTGATACCCAGTGACATTAATTGGACTAGCTTACTTCACTATTATTGAGAAAGAGGATTGTCTAAAATGTGTTTAGAAGACTTGCAGGAGAAACAAATACAATGCATCATGAATGCATTTGTCTAAGCTACTAATAATTTCCTTGGTTTTGCAGAATGTTATTAAAATACCTAAGTATATGGTGCATAAAATTGCATTTTGTACAGAATTGATGAGAAATAAAAAAAAAGCCAAAAGAGAAATGAGAAAAGCTAAAAGTGGAGGTGTAGGAAGATGAGTGTGTGATCACCACATGAGGAAAAAAATCAACATCAGCTTGAGTGACATACACTTAAAAGTAACTTTCCTCATTGTAATTGCTGTCTTGAAAATGCTGGCCAATTTACAGAAGATTTACTGGTTATATTTGTCTTTTCCATTTATCATAGTCAAGAATAAAATAATCTTCCCTGGATACAGCTAGAGGGATGACCTAATAAGATACTAGATAGACCATTTTATTTGCTACTGATTTTATTGTCAGCTAAGCCATGGCTGCAGACAATTCAGCTGAATTACGGTTTGTGCAAAGCAAACATATCTTCAGCCACTGATATCCATATGGTCATTTAAATGGGCTTCTGGGATTTGAAATGGCACTTAAGGTAATATATTTCTTTTAAATATATATAGATACCTATTTTATATTCAAATTTAGTCCCAAACTATTAATAGCATACTTTATTTGTTCATAGACTTTTCAGAAAAAAAAGCTATTATGCATTTGATACAAGGAAAGTGTTGGGAGTACTTGTATGTGTAATGGCATGTAATATTATTTTTTCATAAGGTGTGAGTGAAATTGCTCCAGGCTTTTTTACCCAGAGGTTTTTTATCAAGGTACAGTAGCTATTTCATTCCTCACTGGGATTATAACAATGTTAATGGGGAGTGAGATATCCCCCACCCCCCAACCTCCAAACAAGTGTTGGGATTTTTAATTGGGTGCCTTTCAGCAAATATTTGGAAGAAAGGCTGAGGCTGGATCTCAGAATCCTAGTGTCTCAGAGGAGACAAATTATTTCTATTTCTAAGTCACACCATTTTTGGCTTTTTTTTTTTTTATTAGTTCATGGGTCCCCTGATTTTGTTTTGTTTTAATAAATTTGTGATTCTTCCAGCCTTTTCCTCTAGTTACTGAGCTTTGGGAAAACTAGTATTTTATTTTGTTCTGAGTTTATGCTTGAACTAAAGAGGATGAGAGATTGTTCATGTGTCCACTCCAGTGCACAGCCTCTAGGAAACTTGCATAAAAGTAAAGTTACTGGAACTTGGAGTAAATCAAAAATCAGAGAACCAGATTAACCTCCTGTGACTGCTAAGCCTCAGGGAACCAGGTCACAAAGAGGCAGAGCCACTATAATTGAAGTAATTGTGTTACATATTATAAATATAGACCAATGGGTCCATAAAAATGGTTGTCCATTCAAAATACCCCCTGTGCTGCAACTGTAAGGAGGTTAGATGTAGAGTTTCCTTTTGACATGACTGCATAAATATATATACAGCATGATTGGAGTTGATCAAATTGAGCGCAAAAGATGATTCGTAGTTCACAGTTCATGCATTTTGAAGTTTTTATGTGTGAAAGAGATGCTGACACTTTAAATGTTAAGCATACAAGCAAGGGCCAAGTGCACTGGTACTCTATGCATTTTGAGAAGCAGTAGCTGGAAACATCTGCTCTGTTTCTCTTGGAATGAGGATGCCACGAGCTGCTCTTGCACTGTCAGTGCTGATACTCTCACAATGTATAGAGCTAAAAGACCATGTCATGGCAGGAAGGATGATAGACACAAAAAAAATCACATGTGCATTATCTTTTGAACTTACTGATTTCCTGTCAATGAACTAACACCTCATGGATTTGGAACTGCTTTTAAAATGAGTTCATATGCTTATCAGAGTTGACAAAGTGACAGGGGAAGGAAAAATAATTCCCTGCTGTTTCCTCGATTTGCTTTCCTATCCCTTGCATTAAGATTTCATGGGTTCAACTTGGAAATAGGGCTTTCTTTGAGACTTCAAACAAATCAACAGACATTGAAAGAATGAAAACTATTGCTTACATTAAAATATTTTCTTTTAAAGAAATAATTAACTACCACTTTACTTTTAGTACCAGTTAGTTTTAACATTATTTATGCTCAATTATTCTACAGAAAATATACTCCTAAACTGCTAACCTATCAAGCATTTGTATTGGATGGTTGGCTATTACTTGCTGCAAATATGCTTGAGTGTTACATGAATATTGCAAGCTCTTCATATCACCATGTGCTCAGCATTTGGAGTGGGGAAGACACACTTCTAGTTATTCTTCAAATCATTTCCCTACTGAGTATTTACATATATGTATGTATATGTATGATTTGGTATAACTGTTTCTTAGCGTAATCACTCGATATAGAAATCTTGTAGATGCTCCAGATAAAGCCTTATAAAAACACACTTAAGAATGGCATGACATTATCTGTATTTACAGACTGAGTTTTTTTCTTATCAGGAGTGAATGATTAGGTGGGAAAATAAAATATTTTGAAGTCTGCTTAAAGTACTGACCCTAAGAATGACCTTCTAATGATTGTATAGCTTTACTTTATTTTTGAAACATGTAGGTAAGTAATGAATCAGGCTTTTCTTACCGCACAAAAAAAATGTCTTCTCCACTCCTGCAACTGGTGTTGAGTGAAAGTCATATAATCTGTTTTGGACAGCTGTCTCAAAGAATTGTCCTCTGGAAATACCCCCCTGGATACAGAGTGAGTCTGAGGCATTCATTTATAGTAGGTACACTCTTTTAGGTGGATAAAGCCAAGGAAGATGAATCTCACTCCTGGTTTTCTCACACAAAAAGTCACAGCAACTGTGGTTTGAACAAAAAAAAAACAAAAACAAACTTGGCTCTTCTTTATGATATACTGATAGCTCAAAACCATCAAATTCTACATTCTCAGCTGGTGAGTGGTAAATCAAGCTGAAGTTAATTAGTTACATCTTGAATTTTCCCATCTCTTTCCTTCCCTTTGCTTCCCTCCCATCTTGGAAAAAAGGTTGTTGTGCTTCTCACCCCTGCTTGATAATTTCCCCCTTAAAAAAAAAACAAAACAAAACCAAAACCAACCAAACAAAAAACATTGGCCAGAAGCTGCCTCTGCAGTGAACTCAGCTGTGTCCACCTGTCAGACTTGCCTATCAGATAAGGTGCCTTATCAGGTGCAGGTCCATTTCTGACTTTAATGGGCTTCAAGTGTGAAACAGATACAAAAATACACAGATTAGGTAAAGTAGCCTCTGGAGTAGCCTCTGGGTCTACACAGTAGCAGTATTTGTGGCAGCTATTAATTTTCTTGGCAAAACCTATCAGTACCTGGACATTAACCACACATCTTTGCTCTTCCTAATGAGATTTCCTGTGCTCTTCTATGCATAATTTGTTTGGTCGGTCTTTGCCTAAATTTCCCACCTTTTGAAATGTCTCACTACTTAAGCAGGTATTGCAAGGCTTGAATTATTGAAAAATCTAAAGCTATCTAGGTCTGTGGTGAAGTTTATTAGCTGGTAATATCTGGTTTTAAAAAGTGTTTTTATTTTACTCTGGTGTCTTAGCTGCATGAAAGAAAGATAAATCTCTGCATGTGACCCCCAGGTACTTTGTCTGAGTGACCTAACTAAAGAATATTGACATGAAGGCTGGAGTTTTTGCAGAAACAGTTACAAATACAACATTTTCATTGATTCAATACTTTTTCAATAATAAAAATGTTATTTATTGAATTTTAGGGAGGACTGAAGGCCAATTCTTCTGCTTTGCAATTTATGCTCCTGTTTCATTAAAGCTATGCCCTTGTTGATATTTGTGAGCTATTGGTTTCAGGAAAGACTGGAGTGATAAACTATTCACAAGTACTTTTGCGCTGTACTTGTCTGCTGGGCATAAGAATGTTTGTTCCTATGAGCTTATATTTAGAACGTAAAGAGCCAGCCTTCAATAGGTCTAAAAAAGAGAAATTATTTTCAGAGTTAACATGCAGAAGTGAAATATAATGATACATATATAACACTATATTACTAAGAGCAAAAGAGTAAAAATCAAAGCATTCTGGAGGTGCAGTTCTTGAAAGAAAGGGAAAGAAAGAGACAGAAAGAAAGAGATAAGGAAAGAAAGTGTACTTTGCTAGTATAGAGTTAATTTTCTTCATAATAGCTCATATGGTGCTGTGGTTTAGATTTCTAACCAAAACAATACTCAGATAATACTTGATAAGACACTTAAGTGCTAGCAACAAGGCCTTCTCTTATCCTCACTGTGACACACAATTGTGTGACACACAATTTGTTGTGCAATGGGTTGGGAACTGACACAATCCTGCACACAACCTGAACCAACCTGAGATACTCCATACCATATAATGTCATGATTAGCTATAAAAGGAAAAATAGGAGGTTTTAGGAACACTAGGCTTTTTTTTTTTTTTTTTTAAGAACTTACTGCAATGTGGTGAATAGTTGTCTTTGCATTGCTTCTTTTGTCCTGTTTTCATCTCTCTTCTTCACTTTTCCTTCAGGTTTTTTTGTTTGTTTCTTTCTTTGTTTGTTTGTTTTGGTTGGTTTTTTAATGTAAACACCCAAGCTTCCATGCTTTTATTCTTCCCTTCCTCTTCTTTCATCCCACTGAGGGGTGGGAAGAAATTGACTGAGCATCTGTGTGATGCTTAGTTGCCCTCTGGGATTTACCAACAACAGAAGGCAGTGATAAAAGTAAGGAAAAAATCATACTGATTTCTGATGCTCTTTATGTTAGGGTATATGGATTTTTCATTTGTAGCATATTAATTAAAATGTGAGCGAGAAAAATTAAAAAGGGCAGTGGATTACACTGGTTATTAGCAGGTACTTCAAGATTACAGTTTCAGGGAAGAAAAAGAGTCTTAGTATAGCTTTGTACTCAGAGTTATACCGACCTATATTAATCTTGAAACTGTAACTGTTCCATTGTGTAAAGGATTGAATTATGAAACTCCTTTTACAAGCCTTACTATTTTCTGGTTCTTTTGACTACTTAATAGCACCACAAAGCAGTTACTTTTGAAATTATTGAGCTCCGTGGCTATCCATATAGTTGTTAGAAAAGCAGATCATATTCCTATTCAAATGTCTAGTGTCCCTTTTTATGTGTAAACTAAACTCAGGAGGTTTCATGGAGAGGAACAGATGCTCATGCAGCTTATCCCTAATATATGAACGCACATTTCTTTCTGAACTGCATTAGAGATTGTCTTCAAGGTTTAATTTCCTCATATTAGGCTTCTTTCCTCTGATGGGAAGCTGGATAGATGACAGAAACTGAAAATAGTCTTCTATGGTAGACTAAACAACAAGTGTCACCTTCAGCGGCAGCCTGCAAGACGAGATTTTCGAGTATTTTTCTTTAAGCAGTGTTACCTTGCTGTACTTCTAGATGAAATCTGTTGGCTTATTTGTATTGGACAACTACTTTAAAACAAAATCCCATAGGAACTTATGCCTTCCAATACATTGCTGTCCCCACAAAGAACTCTTGCTATGTATCTATCTGCTACTTCCTTAAATAACTACCTCTTTTTCATAGCCCTATTTCCAGACATTGATTTCCCTTTGGCTACCAAACTCCACTGGTTCCTTAAGTCTTGATCAAGTTTATTTTTCCTCAGTCCCATTTGCGTCTCTTTAAGTGATTTCTTTGAAGTGGCCTTATCTGAACTAAATATTAATTTGTCTGCATTGCTGAGAGCCAGCATACATATTTTTCTTTTTATTTAAGGTTTTTAAACTGCACAACTCTTTCTTTGTAACCCAGGGACAGACCTGACTAGGATTTCATCTTGTGGTGTTACTTCTGCCAGATGTAGTAAACAGTGAAAACCTTCATGGCTTTCTCTGTCTACAGAAACAAAAGAGTACTTAACCAGAGCAAGATATATTCATAGGAAACTGAACCTTACTGGCTAGAAAGAACCACTGGAGATCCTCTGTTGCATTTTAAATGTCTCAAAAGCCATGTGGAGACTCCACAGACCCTCTGGGTAATGTCTTCCAGTGTTTTCCCATTATCATGTTAAAACTGCCCATTGGAGAATCTCCCATGCTCCCGCTTGTGTCCATTGACTCCAAACCAGTCACCATGTACCTCCAAGAAGAACAGGCTCCATCTTCTCTGTGCCCACCCACAAGGTATGTGAGGTCTTCCCTGAGCCTTCTCCTCTTAAAGCTGGAAAGACCTCATAGCTTCTCACAGCCTCTCCTTGCACACCATGTGTTCCATTCCCCTCATCTCACCAGCCTGATGACCTTTACTGGGCCCACTCCGTGTACCAGTGTCATTCTTGTGCTGGGGAGCCCAAAAGAGGACACAGCACTTGAGATCGCACATCTACAAGAAGTAAGTTTTGAATAATTAAAGTGATTTAAATGCAGAATCACATCCTTTACATGTGCTTGAGATGTAGTCTCACAACTACAGAGAAGGATGGCTTTCCTGGACCTGATGAGTACACTTCTGCTAATGCATCCAGGTTGTCAATTTTTGTCTGTATTTCAAAGGTGCACTGATGATTCATTTTCAGTTTTTTTCATCAGAACCTTCAGATACTTGTCTGTCAAGCTTCTTTCTCTCCAGCCGGGACCCAGCCTATAGTATTGTGTGGGGTTATTCGCTCCCAGATGCAGGATTTTACACGTTACTGAATTTCATAATGTTGCTGTCAGCCCATTCCTCACACCTGTCCAGGTTCCTCCAAATAACAGTCCTGCCCTGAAGCATATCATCTGTTCCTCCCAATTTTGTATCATCTGCAAATATGTTGAGAGTGTCCTCTCTTTTATCCTCCAGGTTTTTAATAGTCATTGAACAATATTTTCCCCAGTAGTAATAAAAGTTGGCTTTTTTACTGCCAATCACTGCTCTTATATGACCAACAACAGTCCAGCCTATTTTTCTCCCATTTCACTGTGCACTTATCCAGTCCACAGCTCATGAATTTGACTGTAAGAATACAGTGTGAGAATAAGTGTGAGACTGCCAGAGATGCCTTGCTAAAGTCAAAGTATGCCACATCCACCATTCTCCTTCCATGCATACAGCCAGTTCTCTCATTGTAGGAGACAGGTTGGTCAGTTACCATAATGGGGCAAGGGGTTCATCTGTGGCTGCTCTGTTGCAGGCTAAATTGTGAGAAGGAATGTTCTTCTGCACAGAGAGCAGAGAGGTGAAAGAGGCCCTTGGTCCCCAACATTTTCTGTGTGAATATAGAAAGATCACTTGTCAAGTCTCAGTCCATGATACCTATGAGACAGGTCATGATAGAGGCTTATATTAATTAAAGTTTTCTGTCCCCTCTCAAAGATTTTGAGTAGTAATTAGCCAACCCAATGAAACATTAGTGCTCCTACTCTAAACCACATGATGCAGTTTCCATTTCCCCCCATTTCCAGTTACTCATCTTGTGAGACTCATCTCACTTAACTTCACCTTGTTACCTAGATTACCTCTTTAGTTACTGAAAAGGGCTTTTCTAGGATATGAGTCAACTAATTTGTTACTAAGACCTACCTGGTAATAAAAGGAGATCATACTCTAAAAATAATAGTTCTTTTTACCATGTATAAAGAACTATGTCTTAGTTGTAGATTTAGTCAGATAAATCTCACACGGAACCATTTCTTTTGAATTTCCCCAGGATATTTCTATTACAATTCAGTTGTTATTAAGTGGATAGGAGAAAGTATAAATCTAGATTTACCTCATGTCTAAATTATTCCTATTCAGAGGCCCTTGAAGATTTTGCATAGCTTATGGTACATTATATCTCACACTAATCAATATATGATTGAGTTTCCTTCTGGTGCTCTTAGTTGTGTTCTATTTCCCACGTATGAACAATCTGTTTCCTTTTGCTGCTGCTCGTATGAGTTGTTTAGGCATTTGTAAACATGTCAGTTTTTTAAGGGATTCAATCTTGCCTGAGTCAAAAATAATGGAGTTTTGCTATTGCCTTCAATACATGCAGAATCAGGTCTTCAGTCTTTTCACTCTAATGTGATTCTAATTATGTTACACTTTTGTCCTTCTTCTGTGCTTTCCCTTGCAACATTAAACTTAATTTGTTAATTACCCAGCATTTGCAAATTACGAGGCAAATCTGGAACTCATTTCCTTTGCTGCTTGCTCTGTATCCTCCCTCTTAAACAAATGGAGTGATAAGCATATGACTGTTTTTTGCTAAGCTTTATGTCCTTTATTAAAGTCTGGTACACAGTTGCCCCCCTTACAGGTTTGTCAGTTTACCTTATCAAATTACTTTACTTTAGGTCTACTCTGATTCAAAAAGACACTTAGGGTTTTAACTATCTACAGCTGTGTTAGGAATAATAATGAATTTAATGAGACTGCTCATGATGAAAGTTAGGTTTGTCTGTAATTACTGTTTGGTAGTCAGGACTGGTTTGAGAATAATTTATCACAACGATAAAAGCATTTATGAAATTCTGTAGATACTGGAATAGCCATTTACCTAATGCAAAAATGGCACATCTAGAAGAAGTAAGTTTTGAATAATGAAAGTGATTTAAATGCAGAATCCTATCCTTTACATGTACTTCGTGAAACACTGCTGAAACCACATTTCTGCTGGGGTAATCATTTATGTCAATCTGAGATTAGCTAAAAAGAATATCTTCTGAGAGATTATTTGAAGATTTATATTGAAAAAGCCAACCAAACAAATGGCTTTTTGTAAGAAATCAAAATCTCTTTAAAGGTTTTCTCCACTTCTACTCTATTCATAGAGTTCTTCTTGATACCATCCAGAAGAGTGTCAATTGTAATGCAGATATCTGTCCAACAGGAAGTGTACTGAGATTGTAGGATCAATTTTCATAAGCAATTGAATAGCCATCAGTCAGCAGTGATGTTTCGTTTGGACGTTTTAATGAACTGAATCACATACAAACTGATATATGTCAGAAGTTGAAAAGCTGTAGTCCCCTTACCAGACTTTATACCCTTTAGTATTCCAAAATGTTCTATTTCATTTTTCTTCTGTTTTTTTCTCTCATTATTTTTTCATAGTATTCCCTTTTAACTGTCTTCCAAGCCTTGTCCTAAAGCCTTATTTTTCACAAGATATTTTTTTTTATTCCATGTTTATATTGTATCAAGCACATTTAAGTCCTCAAATTTGGCTGTCTCTCTTGGGCTTTGAACTAATAACACTAATAGTAAATAACTTCATCTCCAGGCAAAATTAGACCTGAAAAATGAACATAGCAATGCTTGATTCCCCATAATCATCAGAATGGTACTTTAACTGTTCATAGCTTTTGGATGCACAACCCTGAAGGTTCAGGTCTCAGATGACATTTGGAAGATTTCCAGGTTTGGATTCTTATCCTGCAGCAGGAGTTCCCTGATGCTCCAAGAATCCTTACTGCAAGTGCAGGGCTGAAGAGCATTTAAGCCAAGGACTTGGGGCTCCTTCCTCCAAGAACAGAGGGCAGTGACAATCTGGCAGCCCTGCAGCCGCAAGTCTGGGACTCAAGGAATCTGTCTGCGGGGCCTTCCAAATGCCAGCATCTGCCTGCAGCTCTGCAGCTCAAACCTCTGCCCATCACCTGGTATCTCCTGGCTGCAGAGCATGTTCATGGTGTGCATTCACTGATCATTTATGCTCTGTGAACTAGAATAATGTTTAGTAGTATTTTTAGGAAGCTGACTTCTAACTATATTCTGGCATGCTCCATTATTTATGGCCCAAATTTTAGTAGTCTTAAACTTTTTATAATATCAAACTTGAAAAATTATAGATTTGCAATATTTTGATGTCTGTCTTCTGTCTTTCATGGCACCGTTTGAAAGATGGATGTCTGATTTTGGCTATGTACAGCTGTAGTTTTTCATGTAATAAAAATGCTTGCAGTCAGGTGTATATACACAAGGGCCTATAGCTGAAAATTCAAATATGAGCCAAAGCTGAAAATTAGTCATCCTAGAGACTCATCAAAATTGCATTCTTTCCCTCCATTCAGCCTTATTCCATGTCTTTCTCACTTGCAAAATAAACCACATGTAATGAGCTCTTGGTTATTCCCTTTTCCCCCCCCCTTTCACTACTAAGTCTATCTACAGCTTCTAATACTTACTGTAAATGTACCACTATCCTTTCAATTAAGCTGTGATGTGCTAAATGTAAGCATATATAGTAATTTTCAGCTGCCTTTTTTTCAAGTTTAATTCATATTCTAAACATGCATCAACCAACTCTTGAGTTTGCCACTAAAATAAGGATTAAGTATTCATTTGGCATGCTTATCATACACTGGCTACTGCTATACCAGGGGAACCAGATGGAATAAAAAATCTCATCCTGAATTTTTCCAAGGACTTTTTCTTTAAAGAAAAAAATAGAAAATCAGTAAGTAAATAATAATAATAACAATAGAAATGTTTACAGCATGGATTGGAAAATGTGTTTGTCCTTGCTGCTGGAATCACCTATCCTCATATTTAAACCTACTGTTTTCAAAGATGTATGATCTTTTCTGACATGAAATTCTTGAGACCTGCAGCACTTTAGTTGCTCCCATTAGCACATGAAACAATGACTAAAAGTCTCAGTGTTACACAGCAGGTTCATCTTAACTGTTTCTCATCATATTTCATTCCTTTTGTAAAAATCCTCTAATTCACAACACTCTTACCAAAATAAAAGGAAACCTAAAAACCAACCAACCGAAAAAGAACCTTACCAAAACCCAAAACCACCACCCCAAGACATCCCCAAGAGCCCCAGCTATTAGAAGAGGTCATGGAAATTTCTCTCTTTCTGGAAGCCTTCCAATAGTTAAAACTGTCTTCTTTTTATGCCTCTGAGCTACAGTATGCAAAAGTCAGTCCTACTAAGATATAATTAGAAGTGTAGGATATTCTAATGCTGTTTTACAACTGGTGAAATCTGCTTCAGCTCTGTCTACCACCTGATTACCATGGAAACCATTGCTGGCCAACAGAGTAATTCTGATCAAAAGGAATTATTATTAATCTTCCCAGTCAAGGGTGGATGGAGGTCTGGACAGCTTATGTTAAATTCTCTGGTACAGGCTGAAAAGTTCAGTAAGGGTAAATATTAATTCTTAGTCTGTTAGAGAGCAAGAATATTTCGTTATGAGACAAGTACAGCCTGCTGTCCAAAATTCAGGTACTAGCAGATTGCAATATAAGCATCCAGGAATTGGACATAAATAAAGGTAGTTTTCTGGATGGTAAGGAGCTACAAGGAAAACTGACATGAGAAAATTAACTGTCTGTTTCAAGGATAGTGAAATGATAGCTTAAAACCTAATGCTGAAAGGAAAAAGTAGTAAGAATGTTGTACACAGGTTAGTGTTTAGACAGGTAAATAGCTATTCTTGCCAAAATATACTCAAGTTAGAAAAAAATGCTTTGGTTTTTTGGCTTTCTGTAAAAAAAAAAAAAAGAAAGAAAAAATATGTAATATGTCTGTTAAAGAGTGACAATTGCCATGGTTTGTAATAAACATTGAAATCTACATATTTTACAGAGATTAGAGAGGAGGTGATAGAATCTGAATTCAAACTTCTGCAATTTGAGCAAAGAGCATTTGTTTATAGCAAGACTGTGAAAGCAGAGGAGAGGCCACCATTCTCCAGGAGTTCCCTGTCTCTTGAAACACATGCAAATTGATCATCATTTGGTGTTTCTAGACTTGAGAAACTTTCCAGGCCACAAATTGATGTTTATAGCAGACAACACTCACATAATCATGGAATGTTTTGGTCTTGAAGGGGCCAATAAAGGTGACCTAGTCCAGCCCCCTGCAATGAGCAAGGACATCTTCAACTGGACCAGATTGCTCAGACCTTGAATGTTTCCAGAAATGGGGCATCCACCACCACTCTGGGCAGCCTTTGTTAGTGTTTCAACACTCTCATTGTGAAAAAACTTTCTTATATCTAATATAAGTTGACCAATGCCATGAAAAACATGATACTTGTACATCAAAACTGTAGAATTCCAATTTTCCTGTGATTCATATTCAAAAAGGCTACAAAGAGAGCTTTTAAAAAGCAGAAAATGTCACGAACTTAGAGTGAGAAAAGAATGAATGTGGAATCTATACTGAAAAAAACCTGTAATTGTAATATTTTTTTTCTGCTTTAGGTAGAATAAGAAGGTATTTTTTCCTTTTAATCAGTAAATAAGTGTTATTTTACTTTTTTCTCATTTAGTAGAATGAAAATTAGACACTTAGTTCCCAGTGAACTCACTTACAATTAAATACATAGATAATTAGTAGTTATTTGTCTCAGTCAAGCTGTTCTTCCAGGCTATTTCTGTATACAGTGGGTTTAGGTGCCTTCAGACAGTGATTTAACTCCATCTTAAAGTGGTGTTATTAACCTAAATTTCAAAGTGGCCTTTTATTTCCTTTAGCTATAAAGTCAGCATGGACAGTACGTTCAATTTGCTTTTTGAAGACTAACCTAGGTGAATGAATCTTCTACTTGAGAATCTTCCCAGTTGGCTGAGTTACTTGGTGGTTAACCACTTGTTCTCTTTGTCTAGTACTGCCCCAGTGATTTAAAAAAAAAACCACAGGCCACACTGGTATATGTTTTCTCTGTAGAACAGATTGGAAGATTAATATCAGGCTGGGGTGGAAAGCTGTTGGGAATGACAGGGAATGGATCATTTTTAGTACAGCAACAAAATGAGGCCATGGCAACAGGAGGGTTGGTTTTAGGTTTGCTTTCTGGTTTTATTTTGTGTTTGTGTGACTGGATTAATACTGACTGTCTAAACATAGTTATGTTCGTAGATTTTGTATAAATAAAAAATGAAGGAAACATTTTGCCTACTCTAATGATTTGGAAGATGAAAGTAGGTACTGGTATGTTGGAAGCCAAAAACATGGAAGGATTCTGTACCTCATCATTGTACTTTATAATATCAGACTCTCAGTTTCCCAATGGGAAATAAAACAGGACTTCTTTCTTACTGTCTTCACCCTTGGTGGCCAATTAAAAGCTTTTTTGGTTCCAGCTGAAGACTTGGCAGGTCTACTGTTTTGGCCACAATGTGATGAGGAATATAATGAAAGTTAAAGTTAAATTACAGTTCAACACCTGTGGCTGGCTTGGCTCTGTATTCACATTTGACACCAAGCCAAGGCAAAGCCAGAGTGAGAATCTTCTAATGTTGTTTCTTGGCAGTCAAAGTCACCTTAAATATCAGTTAATACATTTATCTTTTCTCATTTATATAGTTAGCTCCAATGCTTTGACTTCCCTCTTGCTCAAAGGGACAAACTAGGACCTTGGCACGTTTCCATTACCACAGGTTTGGCTGAAGGAGTTGTTCAAATTTAAGATAAATTTACTTTCTGAATGGAAAAGATAAAGCACAGCACTTACTGAACTTTATCATGAAGCACACTGTTATTTTCTCAAAATCTGTTTTGAACTTCTGTTTGAGTAGGTATCTTGTTTTAATCCCCACTAGTAACTTGGCCCCAAAGAGCCAATTGCTCACTTTCCCTCCAGTGGGGTGGAGGAGAGATTTGGAAGAGTAAAAGTGAGAAAATTTGTGAATTGAGATGAAGACACTTTAATAAGTAAAGCAAAAGCCACATGTACAAGCAAAGCAAAACAAGGAATTAATTCAGCACTTCCCATGGTCAGGCAGGTATTCAGCCCTCTCCAGGAAAACAGGGCTCCATCATCCACAACAGTTACTTTAAAAGAGAGATGCCATCAATGCCAACGTCCCCACTTCCATCTTCTTCCCCCAGCTTTACATGCTGTGCATGATGCTGTATAGTCTACAATGTCCCTTTGGTCAGCTGGGGTCAGCTGTCCTGGCTGTTACCCCTCCCAACTCCTTGTGCACCCCTGGCCTCCTCACTGATGCAGTGAAAAGGCTTTGACTCAGTGTTAGCACTGGTCAGTGATAAGACACTCCCCATGTTATCCACCCTGTGTTTTCAGCACAAATGTGAAGATAGCCCCGTACCATCTACTGATGATATGAAGAAAATTAACTCTATCCAAGCCAAACCCAGCACAACAGGAGATTATTTTCTATTCTGTGAAGTCTTTTGAGATTTTTTATGTTTTGTGGTCTGCATTTAATAAAACTAAGATTTCTAAAACTCTACAAGAGAAAAGCAATTCTATTTACCACAGAATAGCCATATTTTGAGGACTACTTTACTTTCAGAGAATGGGTAATAAATTGTTTTTAAAAATTGACATGAATGAGGCGAAGCAGGTACTTGGAGCTGGCTCTTTAAAGTAAAACAAATCCATTTATTGACTCTTAGTTAGGTTTCTCTCAGTCTCATTATGGTTGTCCCTCTTTGAACTTTTTATTAAATAGGCGCTTGAACAGGATCTTTGTTTTTTATCAGGAGTGAGTACTCTAAATTCTCCTTTATGTAAATCAATATGCCAAAAAATGGAGTAGGGACACAGAGCAAAAAGGAATGGTATTTATCTTACAGGCAGCATCCATGTATGAGCAACCTATCTAGACTCTGATTACAGGCTACAGAAGAGAAAGAAAGTTCTAGGCATAATTCATCTTATCCTAAAGCAGATATCTGATAGATCAAATAAATTCCATGCTAACAGCATCTATTTCTCTCAATTGATTCTGAAGGAAACTAAACTGATTAGTTTGTTGCCGACTAATGGTTTTGCGTCAAGTAGGTAAGATTAATTGTACCCATGTTGTTACTATGGTCTAATGTTTTGACCATTTGTCTGAAAACAGATGGGGAGACTCAGCCCCCTTAGAAATACAGTAGTGGGACCACAAAATGTTGCTGGTACTTCACAGAGAGGTTAGATTAGCAATAGAAGATGACTGGGGTAGGCAAGTGTACTATACTTGAGCAAGGTGTGGTACTGAAGGCAGGTGTTCAGACGTGATGTTTAGGAAAACAGAGTACCTTTAATTTTTTATCAGTGAAATACATGTAGTTATTGAAAATGTTTCTAAATCTAAAACTATGCAATTTAATTACTGACTGTCTTAACTATTACTCCTAGTTTCTTAATGAATTTGTATGCGTACAAGCTCTATTAAAAATAAAGTTAGTTAAATCTTTGTTCTTTCTATACCTCTATTGCTTTCAATGTTAATGATGATTACATTACAGAAGTGGTATGTGAGCATTAACAGATTTCTACCATACTGTTCTTTGACTATATCAATATACAGTACTGGTATTAGTGAACTACGTGCATGTAAGTATTTATGAATGCATATATTATGAATGCACATGTGTATGTTTTCATAGCTGTTATCTGTCCTTAGAAATGAAACCTATAGTACTAAGCAAGACAAACTTTCTCATATCACAGTAGAAAGATTGCAGGTCACATGCTTATTTTTAATGATTAGATAGTTTTAATCTCCATCTCAACCCCTTTCTAAATGCATCTCAATAAACATATATTGGGAAATTTCTTATTTTATTTCTATTTGATTTCTTCGCATTGTTTTTGGTTGTTTATTGAATGGTTTGGTAGGGGATTTTGTATGATTTTTTTTGATCCATTGATTTCCAGGTTACAGCTAAGAAATACTACACAGTGTCTGTTGCGTTTCCTACTTCAAGGTATTTTTCTTAGAAAAATAAAATTTAAACCCAAAATTAACAAACCCAGTCTTAACTAGAGGAGACAAGAGCACTCTGAACTTAGAAAAATAGAAAATCTGGGACACTGTAATATAATTCATGTCTAAAATACGTGCTGAGGTATAGTTCTGCTTTCATTCATATGCAAATATGTATTTGAAAGGGAGGGATTTATAGGTGGTTTATTGTCTATTAAGATTTATCTGTCCTATTATAGCTGCAGTCCAGAGGGTGGAATGCTACAGAGGAGATCTATTAACAGGACTGACTAAAAAAAGAAATAAATTTAGAACTGAAATTTTAGATAATGGGTCACTGCCACAGTTTTCAAGACTGTAGTTCAATCTTCAAAAATGTACTTCTATTACAGCTTCTGATAAAGAAATATTGCTGTGAAATTTTGCCTCTAGAAAAACGAAGTGCAATTCTTGCTGTTCAGGAGTTGAGAGCTGAGACCAGATTGTGCTTTAGAAAATCATAGCTGTCATTTTTTCTACTCTTGTTCCTAAAGGAAAGTAAACTATGTCAGTTATGGATATCTGACTCATTGTTTCTTTCTGCAGTATCTCATCTGCGCTAGCCATTTCAGGGTGACAGCTGAGTAAAAGCTCTGACTGCATCTCCATCTACATGTTTCCACCTCTCCCAGATTTTGAGAAAAAGTTGCAACCCACAGAGACAGCTGTTCTAAATGCCTTTGGGTTAATTCTATCCTTTTCTGACCTGCATTTTAATACAGATAATAGGAGATAGTAGACACGTCTGAAGATTCAAAAGGGCTGCAGATCATACCATTAATACAGTCACAGGTAAAGGGATACCTATGCTGAGCTTCTGTTTAGCTAAATAAATTTGTTGTACACGCTAAGTGCAATAGCTATGATGCAGATAATTTTTATGTGGACACATGCCATCCCTCGTGAAATTTGTGTTGACTAGGGAATGCACCTTATGAAGCACCAGGAACTTGCTGATTGTTTAATCAATATTTGTACTGCCTAGTCAAAATAAAACCAATTTCTAAGCCTGTCTGAGTTCAAGAAGAGTTTGAACAACGCTCTCAGGCATATGCTGTAACTCTTGGGTTACTGGTCCTGCCCAGGGCCAGGAGTTGGAGTTGATGATCCTGATGAGGCCCTTCTAGCTCGACATGTTCTGTCATTCTCTGATTCTGTGATACTGTAATACTATTAGTCAAACTGCAATGCTGATTACACTTATATACGGTTTTACTAAAATATTGCTAATACCCAGTAACAAAACAATGAGCACAGATACATACAAAGTTTCTCATATCCGTCTGCTTTTGCTGATCTTATGGTAGCCCTCCCAATGCTCAGCTGGATCCCGAGGTAAATGAACCATTTGCATTACAGAAACCATAATACATCCTGCCTATTCAGTTACAAAAACTCCCTCTTTGGCAATTTCCCCTTAACTTTCTTAAAGCATAGACATGTGTTTGTGTGAGGACATTTGTCAGCTTCTATTCATAACTGTTGTTTAATTTTAACTTTGTGTTAATTCAACTTGGAATAATTTTCTTATCCAAATTACTAAATGACAACTATAAAGCCATGTTTCTATCTTTTGTCAGTGATTGCATCAGCTCCAATACATTCCTTATATTGATACCATGCCAGTATGGTGGATAGTTATCAGAGATCAACTAGCTGGAAATACAGGGAAAGGAATGAGGACATTATCACCCCTTGATGCAAAAGTCATCCATATGAACAGAGGTATTCCAGGAACCCACGTTATTACTGTGGCTGCACTGTGAAGACAGGATGCTAAGGCTGCCTTTTGTTTGACTGTTATATGAAACATAATCATCTATCATACGAGGTGTGTATTGCCAGTAGAAATTCTTTCTGTGATCTCACGTAAAAAAATATAAGCCTGTATACTTAGGAAGTTACCTAAGCAGTGAGACTTTTATATCATATCTTTGGCCTGCCTCTTGCCTTAATGGTTTCATTTAAACTGATACATATGAAACAGTATATGATCAGTGACAGTGTATGATCTGAGCTCTTGTGAAAAAGGAAGAAGCTAATCTCATGAAAATTGTTAATAAGTCTTAAAGTATTATCAATGTTTTAACATATTCACTTTTTTGTGGTATTAGGGAGAGGGGAGTTGGCTAATGTGATAAGAAACCAATTAATATGATCCAGAAGCAAGTGTATGATAAGACCTTTGTTCAGAATATTGCTGGCTTTGATAAAACCTCCCATACAGTCATGCAATAGCTTCTTCATTGCAATTGTGACAGGTTTTTTTAACGTCCACCGTAGGAGAACATGGGGATTTGTTTGTTGCTTTTTGTACAGCTTGGAGCATTATCAGCAATGAGGTAACAACTTGGAAAACATCAGATTACCTCTTTCTTGAAAAACATCTCTATTACCAGCCCACAGCTAAAACTCATGGGTGACTGACACTTTTTAATTTTATCTGAATATTCAGCTCAAATGTTATCCCTTCCATTTGGAATATAACAATTATCATCCCACTAAAATACAGATACTTTATAATTTAACCTGGCGTGAAAGAGCTTCTCTTATGAACCTCAGCATAATCTTGGTTTTGAGAGATGTGGAACTCAAGTTTAAATAATGTGTATATTTATAGGCACTGAGTATGCTTCAGTAAACACATGAGCTTGAACACATACTTTAAATACAGCTTCTAAAAATGTTATGTATTCTACATGTTCTTACATGCATGTTCAGCAGACTAGTTTTTCAATAAATACGAAAAAAATATTGAAGGTATTTAATTTTTATTGATTATGTTGTCCTATGCGGTATGGTGTTTCAATGATTGCTAAGTGCATCTTTAATACCCCACTAGAGTTTAAAAGTGGTGAGATCTGAACAATTACATTGTTAGATTTTCCTTTATTTTATAGTCTCTTTCATGTGCTGCTGCTTAACCTTTTATTATATGTAATGGTTAATTTCTCCTTACCCTAGATATTGGTTAACTCATAAATTGTTCAGTCGTAATGGAGTCCTGTGTCTTTTAACCATGCAATAAATCCTGTGTTGAAGCAGTGCTGAAACTATTTTGACAGACATTTGTAATTTTGGATTGTGATTTGCCTGGGATCTCCAGAAGCTTGTCATGCTGTGTCACTGTAAAATTATAATATGTAAGACAATATATATTTCCATTTCTGATTTCTTTTTTTTCCGTTAAGGCAAGTCTGTTAATGTCTGCAATAAAAAAGCAGATTTTTAAAAAGAGATAGTTAAAGAGGAAACACGCAGTGTAGAGCAGGTAAATAAGGAAGCTTAGTTCTTTCTATCTCATAAAGGGATAGGCAAGACATTAAAAAGAAATGAACAGTGGAAAGTCTAAAGCTAATGAAAGAAAGTGAAAATTACTCTTTCTATACACAAAGTGCATTTTCTTTAATTTCTTTCTGATCATAAGTTTGGCAGCCTGTGCTGGAAAAGAGTAAGGCCAGCAGATGCTGCCTTCTAAGGCACGTTCAAATATGTTCTCAGCTTGAATTCAGAAGACACAGCTGACTTCATTTTAAAACTGGGGTAAGAAGATGAATGCAAGATTTAAGATCTGGGTGACAGCAGTTAAAGAAAGCTAATCATATTTTAAGTTAAATTTTTTTTGAATTTGTTGCCAAAAGGAGGTTGTTAAACACTGATTTGCTTTTTCGAAATGGAGAATTAAAGCCTTCACCAATGTGCTTCCTTTTTTACTTCTCCTCTCCCAATAAATGAGATGAAGTTGCTCTTTCTGAAATAGATGTTGAACTTAGTAGCTTTGAGATTAAGGCATTGCTATGTGTATTTTAATTCTATTTTCATTATGTTACTTTAAATATTTTCTTTAAAATTCTTCTTTTGCATTTTGCATTTTCAGTTCACTATGTTCTATTCTAAACATCACTGAGCTTGTAATTGTTTGAGGCACAAATAATAAAAGCTAATTTGTTGACATTCCCTGAAACACTAAGGAATCCAGCCGGGACTTAATGGATTTCTCTATCCCTTCCTTAAGAGGCAGTTTCTAGTTTAATTCCTTCTCTGGCAAAGTATGCTTCATTGAAGCGTAAATTCAGGGATCTAAAGGTTATGAATATAGTCCTTTGCTGTCCTATTTATTCAGCTGGGGTCACGAAAGCTCAGCTTGAGATACCAATCCCTTTCTAAGACAGAAAAAGAGAATACAGTAAACAGAATGAATTATTTCCCCTATGAAAATAGCAAACACATTCAGTGATGTTATGCACTACTTTTAAAAATTTGATAGTTACTATGAGGATGGCCTCTCAAATAATCAAAATACCTAACTATTGTCATATTAAATCTGTGAAATGTGAAAAGCTTATCTAAATGAAATTCTTCCCTTGGATCTTCCAAACAACTCTATCTTTCTGAGGTTGTTGCTGTGGATATTCTTTTTTATAAAGAAAAAAATTTTTCTTGATAAATGCTTACATTATTTAGCTCACAAGCTGCTTCATACTATTATCCAACAATATAACTGCTAATTCTTATTGTTATAATGATATTTCACCCTGGATTGTCTCAAAGTCATTTACCTACTTTACTTACTGCGTTTCATAGTGCTCTAAATTTCTAAGCATGAAGTGGATTGAAAAAAAAAGTACTAGCTGGCTCTGATATAATTGTAAGAGAAAACTGTAAGAGAAAATAGTAATGTCTGAATGACTTAAAGTCCTTTCAATCACTGACTCTGTAGCTATCACTGTGATTTTTGTAATTCCTAGGAAATATGTACATTTTATATTACATATAAAAATTTCTATTTTTAATTGTGGTTAATGTTCCTCTGTCATGTCTTCATGCAAAAGGTGATAGTCAAGAACATTCTGGATATAAATGAGGAATTTGTTGTTTCTAAGGGAACAAGCTTAGTGTCATCGTTCTTAAAAATCATAATCAAGAGCAGGAGTGGTGAAATCAGTCAGGGAGTGAGGATGTGTCATACAATTCTTGATCCCATGTTGCTGCTGCCAGGAGAACCCGGGATAAAGTTTTGAGGGATGAACCCAAAGAATACAAATAAAAATAGAAGCCCTTAAACACATGTATACTTAGAGAAAACACTAAGTACTTTATATTTGGTGCCCACATCTAAGAGAGGTGTGAAAGCTCCTGTTATAGTCGGTGACCCCTTAGTCAAAGTACCTAAGCATCTAAGGCTTGATTTAGCTGCTCACACAAAGGTGCATAATACTTTGTATGATAAAAATCTGCTTAGGTCAAGTAAGCCAGCTTTGATGGTAACTTTGATTAATTTCACTAAAATAAAAAATTTGAAAATCACACTTTTTAAAATTTATTCGTTGCTTAATACTCTTTTGCTTAGCAGTAATCAATTTCCACACTGACATAAAGCCCTTGGCTTTTACTCCCTAATTGATTCTCTTAGGAGCCACATAAGTGCCCTGCAAAGCTAAAAGTTCATTTCATCTTTCTTTAATTGCACATTAATTTCATGTAACTTTTACAAGAACATCATTGAAAAGCAAGATAATTTGACCTATTCTTTTATAATTAAAGAACTACCAATGCAGGGGAAAAAAACTTGCTGAAATTCTCCTTATATTAATGAATTAGGCTTTTAATTGATTATACATTTAACTTGTCATTTAAAACTATGATAATTATAGGTTAGCTTTTCAATTTAGTTGGTAATCTGCAAATTCTTATTTAATAAATGTATTAATTAAAATATATAGGCTTTATCTTTATTTCTGTGTGACAGCTGTCAACCTAAGTTGATAATTTATGCAGTGCAATATCAGAGAGCACTCACAATCATTTCATTCCGTGTATAGTTTAGAGCCATCAGAAAGGGAGGCTAGCAGGCATAATTTCTAAGATTAAAATATTAATACAGTTCTTTCAGTAATTAATTAATCTGTAAAAATTTAACCTGAAAACTAATTTTTGCTTGTTTCAGTTTGTCTGTGTCTCCAGAGTTTTCCTTTGCCTCCCCACCTCCCAGCACCCCACAAAAATGACAACCTCAGTTTGAATTCAGCTGTTTTCAAATATGAAAGTAGGTGGAAAATTTGTAAAACGCAGCCTTGATACCCCTGTTTAAAATCACAGCTGTGCTGATTTTGAAAGAAAATACCCAATAAAATGTTCTGCTTAAAATTAATTTACCTGTTAGTAACTTTTGGTATTTTGTGTGTACGCTGGACCTGGCTGGCATGGAGTTGATTTTCTTCGTAGCAGCTCATACGATGCTGGGTTTAAGATTTCTGACCGAAACAGTAATGGTAAGACACTAATAATCTATCTTTTGCTGAATACTGTTTGCAAGTCCATTTCTGCTTTTCACTCTGCTTCCTTCTCCCCGCCTCCTGCCAGTGAATAGATTAGTGCTCAATAGGTTCGGAGTTGAAACTTCTGTGCAGATCACCTGAACTAATCAAAGAGATTCTCCATAACATGCAACATCATGCTCGGCAATAAAAAGGGAGAGAGGAAGTTTTAGGTAGCTAGCCATCTTTTTCTTGGGGCCTGACTGAACATTTGTCTACCCTTGGGTATGGTGAGTGAGTCCTGTTGAATAATTTTGGTTTGTTTTCATCTTCTCTCTTCTCCTACTTATTAAATGATTCCTCCTATATTCTTCTTATTATTTATTTATTTTTTAAAATCTTGTTACAAAATTATTTATTTTTGTTTTATTTTTTCCTTTCCTCTTCTTCTGTTCTAGTGAAGGCTGGATGGGGGAAGTGAGAGAGCAGGCACGTGGCACTTAGCTGCTCACCAGGGTTAACCCACAACAGTAGGACAACTTGTATTTTTTCTATTCCTAAGAAAAAATAACTCATGGCTATATGTTCACATCTACTTGGATCATCATAAATAAAAGGAGAGAAGAAATAAAGTATGTATTTCTTACATATAAAGTATTCCTTTAAAATTTTTACAGTGAATGTGAAAAAAAAAATCTATCCAACTCACCTTGTGATCAGTTTTCTAAAGAGGATTTAAGACGTTTCCTTGATTAAATGATGGGAAATGGATTATAAACTACAGAATTGTGCAGATTTGCTCTAATCATGATAAGCACTTCTGAAGCCAAACACGTGAGATGTGTGTGAGGGAAAAATCATGCTAGCTTACTGATGGCCTTCTAAGTAGAATCAAGAGGAATAGTAACTATCAAATACTTGAAGTGGGTTTCTTTACCAAGCTGGTAAATGAAATCTCTCATCTAGCCAAGACTTCAGAGTCTTGGCAGTTCCAAGACTCCACCAGCTTCTATCTTCTTGTTCCTGGTTATTGGTTGCTCCCATATCTAATTCATTATTCCTCTTCTTCCAAGCTGCTTTATGCTTTTTTCCTACCCAAACTGTTTATTTCAGTTTGCATCAGTGTCCTACCATTTTCCCATCACTGCAACAAAATATTTGTTTAAATTTATTAAAATATCTTTTTGAGATTTCAGACTTCCATATGTTTAGCCACAGCATGTCCTTTGAACTATTAAGTCCATGTGAAAACTGATGGACTATAGACCCTCTTGTCTGGTGTCTTTGTGTGCTGTAGTCTTCTTGGTGTACATCTGTCCATGTTGCTGAGAACTCTGAATAACACCTTCAGTACTGCTTTTCTCCAGTGGTAGTGGGAGCTGTGCACATGCTGGAGTAAGTGTCAGGCAACACAGCACAGGTAAGAGATGATAGAAGCCATTTTAAGCCTCTTTTATTGAAAGAAATAAGCATGCTTTAGAATATCAACTGTTTTTCTTCTGGAAGATGCACCTGAAACAACAAAAGAGAAAAAAGAAAACAAAACCAAAACCAAACAAAAAACAACAAAAAACCCCAAACAAAAAAAACCAAAAACAAACCAAGCAAAAAAACCCCAAACACCCACATTCTAAATTAATCACTAACTAGAATCACCAATCCTAGTTCACTTTTTCAGTACACATTCATTTAAGGTAACCCCCCATGGAATGGAAACAAGAACACTTGCTAATGTTACTTTTTAATAGCATTTTTAATTTCATAGAATTATTAGTCTTATGTCACAAATTTACCATATCCAGGATACAATGCTTGTTTCCAGCATCTAGGTTACATATGCTTTTGTTATCACAAAATTATTTTATTTGTTGTTTTTATTACATTTCTAAAATGTATTTAGGAAAAGAGAATGCAAAAAATATTTTCTATGACACCAAGTTAAAGTTTCACACCTGTAACAAATTATCTGGACCATATAAAGAGACACACGTGGTTTAAGCACACACCCTTCTCTTCCCCCATCCCGGTGGAATGGGAGGGAGAATGGAAGTAAAATTTGCATGTTGAGATAAGAACAGTTTAATAATTGAAAATAAAGTAAAATACAATAATAATGTTAAACAATAATAATGATAACAAAAAGTAAACAAACAAGTGAACAGCAGTGAAATTGCTCACCACCTGCTGACCAATGGCAGACCCCCCCATTCCAAACCCAGACTTCTGGGTCGCCCTTTTGGGTAGCTTGCCCCAGTTCATACACTGGGCATGACATTCTGTGGTGTGGAATATCCCTGTGGTTAGTTCGGGTCACCTCTCCTGACTGCGCTTCCTCCAAGCTGCTTTTGCTTTCCTCCTCACTGGAAGAGGATGAGACAAGAAAAAAGTACTTCCCTTAGGATAAGCACCACTTAGTAAAAACCAAAACATCAGTGTTGTTATCAACACCCTTCTCATTCCAAATCCAAAACACAGCGCTGTAACTGAGAAGAAATTAGCTGAAACCAGGACACAAACATTGAAACCTGATGCAAGATTAAAGAGTAGGGCACTTCTTTGCAAGTCTACATAAAGAGCATAAGAAAACAAATTTTCTTCCAGTTAACAGTATTTTAGTTTAATGGCTACTTGAGCATAAGTTTTGGGGACAGTTGTTTTCTGGGTCTTCCTGCATGACCTTGTTGCTGAGGAGTGATCATAATGTATTATTTCAAAGGCTTAAAAATTAGTTCTTGCTATATTCTGGTCACTGCACAGTGAGAGAAGTGGTGAAGAAAATATTGCTTTGAAGGCAGTGTAACCCCACATGTTCAGTAGAAAGAAAGCAAACCTCATCTATCATCTTTGTGAAAAGTCCCCAAATAAGGTCTTTGATGATCCTAGCTAGCCCTGTGGCACTGCAGTATTGTGCTGTTAGTTATTAGCTGCTGGTACCAGGCTTTTACAGGCTCTGGAGTCTGTAAATAAGCTTTGCTCTCATACTAACGCAGCACAGTTACAGTCCAGGCAGTTGTGTTACCTTTGTGGTTGTGTGATCATTGCTTGGCGTGTGAGCGCTTTCATTTGATCCCTATTCCATGTAATTTTCTATCACCATAACCAAGAAAGTGCATTTGAAATTACACTTTCTGCAAAAGACGGCACAACACTTGAATGTTGGTTAGATCTGTTTAATAGCCTATTCAACATAATAGATTTAGTTGTTACTAGGAGCATAAATTCATAGCATTACACAATCTGGTTTTTGTTTATTTAATCCTATAATTTTAATCTGTACACTTATGGGAGATGATGTTCATGAAATTTAATGAAATCTGATCTTGTTAGTGTCAAAGGAATTTTGTGATTGTCTTTTTTTAAATAAGAAATTCACATATGTTAATCAAGACTTCTGTGGATTCAGATTTCCCTTTTACTTCATTCAAAAAATTGTTGCTGGACATCTACAAATTTTTATCCGCAAATTAAGAAAATTGTTTCCTTCTTAATGGTTGTTCTTTAAGAGTTTATACTTCTATAGTTATTATTTGCCACTTCTCATAAGAATTTTAAAAAAAGGAACTTTTTCCAAAGATAGCAACTTCATTAGAAATAGACATGGTCCAAAAAAGTTACTTTAAAACAATGAAATTTGTGTTATGATCTAGCTGCTGTTGATAAATAGTTCAATTCTTGTGCATCACAAGCTGGTGTAAAATTGGAGTCTTGGCAACATTTCAATGAGATGCTAAAAATATAAGTTAATTCTCAAGATGTTAAAAACCTCTGGACATTGAAATTAATAGTCTGTCTCCCACCTCTGCTATTTTTTTAGACCTCCTTTACAAACAAATTGTGAAACCTAGGGGCAAGTAAGCTGTATCTGTGATATTATTTGTGTGATAATAATGCTAAAAAACATCAGACTGGGCAGCTCCTCGGCCCCTTGCAGAACCATGTCACATCATTGCAAGTAATGATTTATCTAGCCTTTGCAATAGCATCTACAGCGATAGTGCCTTGACCAAATACCCTTAAGGAGCTTATTTCTGCAACAAATTGATCTTTAAGTTAATACCCTTTTCTTATTTACTGCCACCACTTTTCTGTTCTTTGCTTTTGGCCAATGCCCCGTCGTTACCATTTTCTAGACTAAATAAATTCCTTCTTTCTTTTATATAGTATTACCCTGGAGGTACTTGAAGAGACTGATCATGTCCCTAGTGTTTTCAGTTTGGTAGATGGCACTAGATCATTTAGTGTTGCTTCATATGGTTTATTTTCTGGTTGTTGTGTTTCATTTTGTTATTGATCCTTGTGTTCCTGTAGTTTGTTCTGTCCAGCTCCTTATCTGTGAGAAATAGCATTGCAGATACTGGGCAATGGACTCATTGGGAAGACGTGCAGCTTCCCTGCCCAAAGTGGTGCAGTAAAAGTGTGTTTGTTAATACTGAACGTGGTCGCTGTCCTGGGGGTCCTGGTACCATAAGAGATGGGTCCTTGAGGTATGCCACATAGTACAGTCATTATTGGTGGGAGAGACACAAAACCAAGTAGCACTTGAAGCTCCATTTTGAGTTGGAGAATTGTTTTGTGATCTTTTCCATGGTCTACACTGAGATATGAAATGAACGCTATCCCATAGATGGCATAGAGGTGTTGAGGAACAGCAAGGGAAATGTCCAGTTGGAATGTTCATATTACAAAATGCCAGGCAAGTTTTTTTGCAGAGTGAGATTGTTGTCAGACACTTACAGTCTGTAATCATCTTCTTTTCAATTCTGTTCTGATACTCTTCCATTGCACCTAACTATGCATCCAATTGCATACATACTCTTATGGTAAGTCAAGGTATTAATTTCTACAAGGGCTGCTTCTGAGGGTATAAATTTGTGTCTTGTCAGGTTTGAGCATTCCTTTAGTGATGAGGCTTTCACTGCTCCTAAAAGTGAATGACCCTGGAGAAACCAGGGCTGATTATTTCATACCCACCTCATCTGATAGCTTTAGAGGTACCTTGAGGATGGAATTGGTAAGTTTACACCTTCTCTGTGTGTGTATGTATGTGCTTATAGGCATACTCTCTTCATGTATCATTCAAATGTAGACAGTGGTGGAATTACTTCAAGGTCTTAGAAATCTCAGCTGCAGTGCAATATAGTAGACTTGTTTCTTTATGTGCTTTTTTTGGTTTGTTTTGTTTTCTTTTTCTAAGTGTGGGCCGCTGAGGTGTTGACTAGAGTGATATTGAGTGCAAGCATGGATATTTACATCTAAACAGAAAATAATCTCCAGAATTTCAAGGAGATGGAAGACTTTCATGGTAGCATTAAAAACAGAGCAGGTAGCAGAAATCTTGTTTCAGCTGCCACACTTTGTAGTGCTGCTTTCACCTTGGATTCATTTCTACCAGTTGGCTGCACCTGCACTCACCCCAAGGGGCTGATCCTATGCCAAGCAGTGCTGAATGGCTCATGTGCAGGGCATCACTCATGGCTACCTCCTCCCAGAGCAGACTTACTGTATCCATGCTACATAGCACACATTTCTGGCTCTCTGTAATGCCTATGTCACCCTAAGACAAAGCAATCATTTTTGTGTGCTTTCTCAGGTCAGGGTGTTGGAAATACAGTGTACTGCAGTCCTCGGCATGAGAATTTTAAAGCACAAAAGGGAGAATGAGGGTGGCCTCTCCTTAGATGTGTCCTGAGGGCAGGCAGGACTGTTTTCAGGCAGACAACCTGTGGAAAGTATGTTAGAGGACTGTGCAGGGCAAAGGAAGCAAATCTGATGTAGTCATGTCTATACAAATGGTCCCTGGAAAAAACTCTGCTCAGAACCATACCCAGGCTTTATTTTGGAAACAATTAATTGGTTTTGAGAGATTTGTGGAGCCACGAAAAATAGGGAATGAGGACATGAGTAGTAAACTGAGTAACAAAGCTATTTAGCTTACATAAAGGTGTTTGTTGACTATGGTTTAAGGCATTATTCTTCACTCCTTATCTCATAAAATTGTATTCCATAGTTTTCTCATTTGCAGATTTGTTGCAAAGCGTAGTTTCACATGTATCAAATTGTTTTACCATTCAGATAAGGCAACAATGTGTTTTGTCCTGGCTATCTCTGAGTAGTGATATTTAATGATCTGACAGCCTTGTTCAAATGAAGAATCCATTACTTTAACAGCAGATACAAAATTCCAGAGAAAAATAATATTTTAAACAAAAAAGTGATCTATGTGTGGGTGTGCCTCACTCAGCATTTATTACCCTTTATGGCAACTCAAACAATTTAAGAGATACTGCTTCCTACTCCAGTGTGTCAGCCTGGTTCTTTTGAAGAATGTACGTTCTCTGTGGAAAAAGCAGTCATTAATTCCATCTTAGTTCTTGCATTTTTATGTGTTTTGCGTACAATTCCTGCACAGATATTTTAAATAAGTACAATTATCAACTTCATTTTTCATAATACCAGCCTCACATTGTCCCTTGCAAATCTTTAGCTTCTTATGCTTGATCTTGAATCATTCATTTGCTTCCTACTTGTGATGTTATTTAATACAGCAGAATTTTAATGTGACAGTTTAAATGTTATAATGATATGTATATATTATGTATATATAAAAGCTCATTGTTTTTTATTGCTTGCCAAAAGGAATATATGCTGAGATTTTGGGGTTCTTATTGAGACTGGGTGTCAGGAAAGATACCTTAAACATGTGTTTTCTATTTCATTATAAGAATCGGACCAAGAGCAAAGTGAATCTGCTATTAGAATATTTCTGTGTGTATTTGCGCAGTACATACTCATCTCTTCTGCCCAGTGTCTAAAGAGACTCTCTTTAACCAAAGTTGTCAAACATGATAAAAAGGATGAAAATAACAAAGGTAAAAGATGGCAATAGTCATTTCTATGGGAACCAATTTTCCAAGCTCCATGGGTTCTTCTAGTTCATCAGACATACCTGAGGTAAAGGGGCAATGTCCTGCATCAGTTTCTGTCCAGTATCACTCCAGTGTTGCAGGTCAGAAGAAAACTTTATGGACGAATGCAGTGCCAAGCTAACTTCCATCTTGAGACTAGCAGAACAGCAGTGCACATTCTTGTATGGCTGCATTCTGTAATAGATTTTGAAAATTTCATGCAGTGATCAGTTGGCTATTTTTATGTCTTCAAGGGCTTTGCATCTAGCTGTTTTGAATTTCATTCCCTTCCTCATTGCCCAGTAGTATATGTAACCATGTTACAGACCCATCAATGTCAGTTAAATCATGGTATGTAAATTGGATATAAATTTGGGATGATCTAGAGATATATTCCTCAATGGAGAAATCTGCACTCAGTGATATCAGTTGAAGGCTTGCTTAGAAAACAAAGAAAGAATATGACCTGGGATTTACTCCAGAAATATTGAAATTTTTTAGACTAATAGAGTCTTTCAGGTTAGAAAAGATCTCCAAAATCAGAGAGTCCAATGTTAGACTGAATACCAGCATGCCAACTAGATCACAGCACTAAGTACCACATCCTGGGGTTTCTTGAATACTTCCATGGATGATGATTCCACCACTTCCCTGTATAGCCCATTTCAATGCTTAACCATCCTCTCAATGAAGAAATTCTCCTGATGTCCATCTTGAACCTCCCCTGAGAAAGCTTAAGACTATGTCCCTTGTCCTATCTCTGGTTGCCTGGAAGAAGAGGCCAGCCCCTACCTGGCTTTACCCTCCTTTCAGGTAGTTGTACAGAGCAATAAGGTCTCCCCTGAGACTCTTCCTCTCCAGGCTAAGCACTCCCAGCTCCCTCAGTTTCTCCTCATAGGACTCACTCTCTAAACCCTTTTCTGGACAAGCTCTAGCACCTCAAGGGTCTTTTTTGAACTGAGGGGCCCAGAACTGGACATATTACAATACCCAAGGTGTGTCCAGTGCTGAATGCAGAGGAACAGCCACTTCTGTGGTCCTGCTGGCCACTTTATTTTTTTTCACAGGTCAGGATTTCTTTGCCCTTCGTAGCCACCTGGGCACACTGCTGGCTCATAACCAGCCTGTTCTAATATGGTATCTATTTTATATTGAATATTTAAATATTTATAATTAATTTGATTATTCATGAAAAATTACTGAAAAATTAAAAAATACTAAGAGTTCTACCAGACTATAGGAAAATATTGGAAAGTTTGGAAAGTATTGTTTGGTTCAACACAGCACAGTTAGAAATATTCTATCCTGAGGGAAAAAAACCCCACTGGATTTTACTTTTCTTCTTCTGCATGCTTCTTTTCCATTATTTTTCTTCTCACTGAGAGCCATCTTTTCTTCTTCCTCAGAGAAACTTCATGGTCTTGCTTCCTGCTAGCTACAGAAGTCAAAAGTAATGACCACTTTAAAGTTTTATATATTGGTTTCAAGCTCAGCAGATCCAATAAATTAATGAGTACTATGGATCTCCTCTCTGACTTACTGCTTAGGGCCATCTTCAGACAAAAAAAAGGTTTTGCTTCCTAACTGGAAAGATTCCTTTAAAACCAAAAAGAATAGAAAGATGATAAGTAATTCTGAACCTTTCAAGTAAATGACAAACTTTTCAATTGACATCAGCAAAGGCCAGGTTCACCCTTCGTTCTCTGTGAGGTTTGAACAAAGCATGGAGATAACAAGCTACAGGAAACAGGCCTAGGCTCCCTTCTTGGTTCTGTTTGTTGCCTGTACGTTCCCACGTCCCTGTTGGGAAATTGCAACTATAAAAAATCTCTCTCTCCCACTGACTTAGAATTTTTATAGGTTCTTCATCGTGACTTGGAGTTTGAGCAGATGTGCCAAAAGACAAACGCATCATTACTGAATTCTGAGGGATTTTTCACATCACTGTATTCTAAGTTGTTTAACTAGGTGGCTTTTTATTTTCCTTAAAAAAAAAAAAAAAAGAAAAAAGAGGCAAAGTGTCAGCATAGAAAATCTGTTGTATCTGTACTGATATATCTGATATATCTGTTCTTTCAGCCTGTAAAACTGGAGTCTTACATGTATGTCCTTTCAAGGGAATTGTAGAGGTTCTACACCCAAGACATAAGATAAATAAAACAGGGTGAAAGTCATCTTTGGACTAAGTATTCCATGAACTCAGGAGAGTTACATCTGTCCTTATCATAAGGTTTAAACACAAAAGGAAATTATAATTAAAGAATTGTAAATATACATAGTACTTTAGTCACAAATAGTAAGTCAAGGTTACCTTCTCCAGTCAACCTTCTATGTATTAGGAGACCTAATTACAAAAGTGACGGTGTCCCCTTCAGCTGACTAAAGAGAGCACAAAACTATCCACTGTTCATTTCTTGTCCTAACCTCATTTACAATCAACTCAGCTTAGGGGAAAATGGAACTCTAAAAGTTTTCAAACATTTACAAGATAAAGAGAGATGCACTACATTTGGATATATAGAATAACGTCTAGTTTTACATGTTTCTGAGAAGGGCATCATTGCAACTGAATTGGGACTGAAGGGTGGCTGGAGAAAAACCCTACAGATTTGTTATAGCAAGGCTATAAAAATAGAATGGGAAATATATTTGTCTATAATATATTCAATAAAGCTATAGTTAAAAATATATTTTGAAGTGTTATACACTAAAATGCCAAAACAGCATGCCAGTTTCTTAAGTATGTTCAGTAGAGTGTTAAGTTTATAAACATGTTCGCAGAGGTTTTCCATGATTAACAGCAGCATATTCACTAATGTCTTCTTGTCTATTTCAGATGTGTATTCTTTGTATATAGCTACCTAAAAGTGCCTATCGCTATTTTAATGTGTGAATATATAGCACTAAGGCCCAAATCTTCCATTAGACATACCTGAGCAGCTCCCTTAAAGCTGATAAGAGTGAAATGTGAAAGTGTTTGAGGGCTGATCAAGCCTAAAGTCTTTTCCTTGAAATTCTTATTGAAAGTTTAAATTAAAATTGTTGAACTCAATGAGGTATGTATAGTGTTACTGTATGAAAATGGTCAGGTGATGCTAGACTTGACAATTCTTTTTATTTCATCAGAATCCCTATAGTCAGTATCTGGTAATGTTTATGAGGGTTAAACAGAATTTTAAGTAGTTTGTTCTCACCCCTCGGACTGCAAGTGTTAACCAGCTGTAAGTTTAAAAAAACACAGCTTTGTGGGAGTTAGTTGCCTCTTCTAGCAAAAAGAAGATAAACATGAAAATCTAACCCCATGTGTTCTGAAATATATGTCTTTGTGCATACAGTGACTATTGCAGGAGAGGAGCTACTGTATATTTTTTATTTGATATCAAATCACTGTGCTTGGGAGAAAGGATGGGAATACAGCTATTTTTAATCTTGTTTTCCACAGAAGTACTTCCTTCACTTACACCCCCTCATCACACCCACAACGCACATTCATTGTATAATGCTTTATTGTTTAATCATTCGTTTAACAAAGATTTTAAGTCAAGAAGTTTAATTTATCAGTTGTGTAGGATTCTCTTCCTCCTCCTTTCTTCTTGTCTAAAGTAGGATTTGGTACTTTTTGTGCAGTGATGTGAAGGTAAAAACTGAAGTGTTGTTTTATGTATTTCCTTAGGCTCTCCTTTTACATCAAGAATTTATTTATTTTTTAAAAATAATTGGAAACATAATCCTTTAAAAGGCTCTGTGGTGGAAAGGCTCTATGCTGTGGAAGCAAACCAAATTGTGGTACATAAGGATTAATTTCAGTTCCATTGTTGAAGAAGTATTTAAAGGACTGTAGTCAGATCAATATGAAGTAAAAAATGTAAAGTAGGTAACAAATAGAATTTAAACATAAATCTTAAATTCAAAATCTTGCATATGTATGTACTCTGAACTTCCTGAGGGATTTTAATTGTGAGTTTTTTGTTTACTTAGGTTGTGGGGAAAAGACAATGTGTAAATATATGGGACTGATGATAAAACATTCTGGTCTTGACAGTTTCAAGCAAAAGTAAGAAGAGCGGGTTCATTAGAAAAGTGGATAGAACAAAAACTTTAAAATTTCCTACAGCATTTCACGAACTTTGCTCTGATGCTCTTGTTTTCAATTTATCATCCAAACATATATTTTTTTTTCTCATATCCAGCTGTTGAGAGAAAAAGATCACAGTAGTTCACTTAGCAGGTTTGTAAGGGTATTTTTTTCTTTCCACAGGCTATCAACACCTCGCTGTATTGTTCAACATTTCAAATATAAATTTTGCTTCCTCTGCTGTTCTGTTACATTTCTTCTCACACATTCTCACTGACTTGCTCGCTCAAGCTCTCAATTCTCAAGAATTCTGAAGTATCTTGCCCAGAAATAGGGGACTGCACCAGACCTTTTCCACTGCTTAGGATGAGTAATTTAAGGCCTCCTAATTTATTTGTCTAAAACAAGGACCTAAAACTAAGTAGTGATCAGGGTTCTGTTGCCCTAAATTTTGTGTGTTTCTATGATTTTTTTCGTTTTTTTACTTTACTACTGAGTTGTGTAGTGAATGTAGTAAGTCATAAACAGTAGAACTCTCTTACTATTGCTTGCAAACAACTGTATCCTCTATCGTATATTCACATAGGAATAAAAACATTATTTACACAAAAGAAGTCCTGCAGCATGGTTCATACATGCATAATTTGGGACTGTGTCACTCTAGAGCAGACTGGCTCTGTCCACTCCACACAGTGTCGACCTGTGGATTTCCTTAGAGCCCCACCTGGTACTCCTGTACAGGCCATTAGTAACAGCTCAGGACATTTTGTACTGATCTGAAGGCTGTGTTGCAAACCATCAAAGAGGGTTTTTGTAGCATGAAACAAAGGATGCATGTAGAGTTTCATGTTGGGCAAACCTGGTCCTCAAGGATGCTAAGGCTGTTTTAGGATACCCGTGTAAGCCTGCTGGAGAAGTGCTGATAGGGAACAGCACAGGGCACCACTGTGGTGACATTCATGTTAATTTTAGAAAGGGACCCTGACATGAACAGCTCTGTGTGCTTACAAATTCCTGGTCCTTGCTCAGTGAGTCCCTTGCCCTGCACCCCCCAAACACACACTTGAGTTTTTTTGAACCAATAATCTTTTTCTCCAGTCTCTCACAGAGCTGTGCTGGGACTGACTCCTGCTGAGAGCTGGTTAGAATGCTGCAGATGCTTCTGCAGTTGTGATGGCTAGAGCTCCAGTTTGCTCCCTAGTCTCATTCATTTAACAGTACAGATATACTCTGTGTATATTTCTTCTTATTTTTGTTTTCCTATAG